>NW_027331966.1:2803350-3032380 GCF_048418815.1 Hemitrygon akajei
AACAGCTTGTCTCCCTCTCCCTCTCCCGCTCCCTCAGGCTGCCGCAGCTTGTGTCTGACGTCAGAGCCCCGCCTTACTCAGGCACTTAAAGCGACACTCACAGTAAACGAACCTGCGGTCTCGTAACACAAAGCACCTCTAAAGTCTGACAGCAGACTAGCGAGTGAATCTTCGATAGTGCAGAGTCAGAAACCGAAGATTTGCCAGCCTGGGTCAGGGGTTCCAGAGAGAGATGGGGTTCAGAGCAGGAGGGACGAATAAGATAGATAGATAGATAGATAGATAGATAGATAGATAGATAGATAGATAGATACTTTATTCATCCCCATGGGGAAATTCAACATTTTTTCCAATGTCCCATACACTTATTGTAGCAAAGCTAATTACATACAATACTTAACTATTTAAATACATTGAATGGTAACTTAAGCTCAGTCCTAACCCCGGCACTTTAACATATCCTACTCCTGGCGGTTGAATTGTAAAGCCGAATGGCATTGGGGAGTAGTGATCTCTTCATCCTCTCTGAGGAGCATTGCATCGATAGCAACCTGTGTAGACCAGCAGGATGTGGTCAAAAGTGAAAGATTAAAAGCATTTGGAAACTGGTTGATCGAAAAAAAGGTGGTTAATTTCTGCAAAACACAGGTGGAAATAAACAGATCAGGAAGAAATTTTGGAGAAGAATAAATAGAAAACGTTTAGGCAGAGCCCCTTCAGCATGCTTAGCCTGTGTACTTCGCTGCTTAGTTGTTCTCTGAACTGCAGAGTTCCTCTAGCGTTTTGTGTGTGTGCGTCTCTGTATTTCCATTAACTGCAGAATCTCCTGTGTTTTATATCTGCATTTTACTTTGGCATTAGATACACGTTGATATTGAGTATGTTGCTTATGGGAGCCGCTTTCTGCGTTAAAACAGCTGCAGATTTTTCTATCCACACGGTTAAAAAAAAATGAGGTATGGACATTCAACTGGTGCTTGCAGAAATGTTTAATGGCACCGTGATTACCCATAGGGCCATGCGTTAAGAATTTCGCCGGCGCTGAAGCGCCGATGAAATGCGCAGGCGTCAGGCTGAGGACGTCCCCGAGTATCACGCATGCGCGCAGTACACAGAAGACTTTCAAAATGTCGGTTGCAGGTAAGAGCGATTCTCTGTGTTTTTATCTTAAACACCGACTTCGGGATAATTCCTTTGAATTTCTGACACCTTGACCAGCAATCCCGGGACAGTGCTGCCCTCTTCCCTCTCTCTCAGGCCCACGATCTGTACACGGGCCCCGGGGAGCTTCCGGTTGAATGGGAACCGAAGGATCTCTCAGACAGAGCTGAGCTCCAGCTATCTAAATGCAAGGATTAGGAACTCGGAGAAAGGGAACAAAATCTTTTACATCACCAGTTCAGAAAATCGGCATTAGTACTCTTTTCCATAGATGCTGCCTTGCCTGCTGAGCTCCTCCAGTATTTTGTGTGTGTTGCTTCCTCTACCTCCTCTTGCTCTGGACTTTTCTACCGGTGAGAACATGTTTTGTCCCATTCTCTCTGGGTACGTAATGATATCAAACACCTTTGCCCTGGGCAACAAGTAGCTTTCACATCACAAATGTGCCAGACTCCAGTGAGACAGACTACTGCCCTTCCCTTCATATACATTGGCATTGCATTCACTGAGTTCACCACCGTTAGTCACCCGGGGGAGAGTTCAGAGGGAATATTTATGTAGAATACAGAAAGTAGTGATGCCTGTTTGCATTTGGGTGATGCAAAAGTTGCTGGAGAATTTGCAAGTGGGAAGAAGTGGAGTGATATTTGGAAATCTGACTTTTTAAAGCGTAATTTAGCAAGCAAACCACATATGGGCAATGTGCAAAAGCTCTGGTGAGAAAATCCTCCATTTCCTGGTACAGGCCTGCTACATAGGTTGTGTGAGAGTGCAGATGAACTCGATCAAACCCAGAGGAGATCAAAGTTCCTATTGACAGTGATTTGCTAGATGTTAAAATGAATACCTCTCTATATAAAATTCACTGTGCACATCTTGTCACTGGGTAAAAATTGGGTACAAGATTTATCTGCACACTGGTTATTACAAATTAGAGGGGTATTGGAGGGAAGGAGGGGAGACCTCCAGTGTCCCTGATGCCCTCACCTGCAAGATGTACATCCAGCTGCAGCTTGTAACCCTGCACTTCAATGAGCTGGAACCTGAAATGGGTGAATTCCAGATCATCCAGCAGTTGGAGGGGGTGATATATATGACATGAAGAGAGGTGAGTTACTCCCAAGGTGCAGGACACAGGAAACTGGGTGAGAGTCAGGAAGGGGAATGAGGTTAAATATCCATCGCAGAGTACTCTAGTGGCCATCCCCAACAACAGGTGGACCACTTTAGTAGCTGTTGGGGGGAATTACCTGGCAGAGGAAAGTCAAAAGGCTGATTAGGGATTCGTTAGTTAGAGGAACAGAACAAGAGGGGAGGAATATCCTAGTGGTAAGGCTTGCTAGTGGTAGTGAACAGGGGAGGGGGTGATGTGGTTAAAATAAGTTGTAGGGGGAATGGGAGCCAGAATGACAGAACAGATAGTGGAGAGGGTGAATTGAATTGACTTTATTAAATACATATTTCATAAACATGAGGAGTAGAAATATTTACCTTATATCATCTAAATGTGCAATGTGTAATTTATAATAGATAGTTTGCACATAGGACAGTCAATATAACATAGAAATGCCACTGTATCAGCATGAATTAATCAGTCTGATGGCCTGGTGGAAGATGATGTCCCGAGGCCTGTGGGTCCTTTTGCTGTGGTACCGTTTCCTGGATGGTAGCAGCAGGAACAGTTTGTGGTTCTGGTGAATTAGGCCTGTTTGTCCCCGATATTTGTTGGGCCCTTTTTACACACCTGTCCGTGTAAATGTACTGAATTGTGGAAAGTAGATTGTGCAATGTATAATTTCCTTGTTTATATTTAGAGACATTTTTTGGTGTATAAAATGATGAGGGGTATTGAGCGTGTGAGTGGCCAGAGTAGTGTTTTTTTATTTTCCCAGGGTTGAAATGGTTAATGCCGCTTTTCCACACTCCCATAGACCCTTTGTCCATCTCCTGAGTAAATAGAGATGGAAAAATATTTAAGATCTCTCCCATCTGCTTTGTTTCCACACATGGATTGCCATTCCGGTCTTCCAGAGGACCAACTTTGTGCCTTGCAATCCTTTTGCTCTTAACCTATCACTAGAATCCCTGAGGATTATCCTTCACCTTTTCTGTGACAGCAACCTCATGCCATCTTTTAGCCATCCTGATTTATTTCTTATGTGTTCTCTTGCATTTCTTCTACTCCATAAGAAACTGACTGCCTATCCCTGTTATGCAATTCCATTTTGTGCTTTACCAGGGTCTCAATATCTCTTGCAATCCAAGTTTCCCTACAGTTTCTATCTTTGCCTTTTATTCTGACATACCCGCTTACTACTTTCAAAATTTTGCTTTGAAGTCCTCCCATTTACCAAGCACACCTTTGCCATAAAGCAGCCTGTCCCAATCCACAGTTGCCAGATTCCAGTGTTGATTCCAGGTATTGATCCATGCCCTGAACACATCCGCCTTTCCTACGCTGCTCCTTGTATTGAAATATACAGGGCTCAGCATATTCACTGCACCATGCTCAACTTTTTCATTCCTGACTTTGTCTGAGGCCTGAACAACATCTGTCCCCACAACCTCTCCACTATCTGTTCTGTTATTCAGGCTCCCATTCCCCCTGCAACTTTAGTTTAACCCCCCTTACCCCCACCTCCCAGCATGCAGATCTATCACCCCTTTGGCTTTCCTCTCCCAGATCAATAAAAAGAAGGTGCATACCAGGTACAGGCAGATAGGAACAAATGGGGTACTTATGAAATACAGGAAATTCAAGTGAACACTTATGAAAGAAATAAAGGCATGAGGTTGCCCCAGCAGACAAGGTGAAGGAGAATCCTCAGGGATTCTGCAGATATGTTAAGAGCAAAAAGATTGCAAAGGAAAAAAAAAATTCTCTGGAAGATCAGAATGGTAATCCATATGAAGGGATAACATAGACTTGTGGAGATTTTTTTTGCATCCGTATTTACTCAAGAGATGAACACAGAGTCTATAGAAGTGAGGCAAAGCCACATCAACTTCATGGACCCTGTACAGATTACAGAGGTGGAGGGGTTTGCTGTCTTGAGGCAAATTAGTGTGGATCAATCCCCAGGGCCTGACAAGTTGTTCACTAGGACCCTGCGGAAGACAAGTGCAGAAATTATTGGGGCCTTAGCACAGATATTTAAATCATCCTTAGTGACAGGTGAGGTACTGGAGGATTGGAGGTCAGACAACGTTGTTCTGCTGTTCTAGAAAGGCTGTAAAAATGAACTAGGAAATTATATGTTTGTGGGCTTGACATCCGTACTGGGAAAGTTATTGGAATGTGTGTGCAGGAAGCAAGTATATACTGTAAGTATCTGGATAGGTGTGGACTGATAAAGGATAGACAGCATGGCTCTCGCCAATCTTATAGAGTCTCTCCAGGAAGTTATCAGGGAAGTGGATGAAGGCAAGGCAGTGGATGTTGTCTACATGGACTTTAGCAAGGCACTTGACAAAGTCTCATATGGGAGGTTGGTCAAGAAGGTTCAGTCACTGAGCATTCAAGATTAGACAGTAAATTGAATGAGACACTGTCTTTGGGAGAAGCCAGAGTGTGGTAGCAGATGGTTGCCTCTCTGACTGGAAGCCTGTGACTAGTGGTTGCCACAGGGATCAGTGCTGGATCTGTTTTTGTTTGTCGTCTATATCAGTAATCTGGATGATAGTGTGGTTAACTGGATCAGCAAATTTGTGGGTGACACCAAGACTGGGGGTAGTGGACAGCGAGGAAGACTATCATGGCTTGCAGTGCGATCTGGACCCACTGGGAGAATGGTTTGAGAAATGGAAAATGGAATTTAATGCAGACCAGTGTGAGTTGTTGCACTTTGGAATGACCTACCAAGGGAGGTCTTTCACAGTGATTGGTCGGGTACGGAGGAGTGTTGTGGAAGAAAGGGACCTGGGAATACAAGTCCTTAATTCACTGAAAGTGGTATCACAGTTAGATAGTGACGGAAGGGAAGATTTTAGTTCATTGGCCTTCATGAACCATATACTGACAATAGATGGATGTTATGTTGACTTGTAGAAGACATTGGTGAGGCCTAATTTGGAGAATTCTGTGCAGTTTTGGTCACCTGCCTACAGGAAAGCTGTAAAAGAAGTTCAGAGAGTTCAGAGAAAATTCACGAGGATTTTGCCAGGTCTGGAGGAGTTGGGTTAGAAGGAAAGATTGAACAAATCAGGACTTTATTCCTTAGAGTGTAGAAGATTGAGGGGAGACTTGATTGTGATAGAGAGGCACAGATAGTGCTAATGCAAGCTGGCTTTTTCCACGAAGATTGGGTGGGACGACAACCAGAGGCCATGGGTTAAGGGTGAAAGGTGAAATGTTAGCGGAACATGAGGGGAAACTTCTTTACACAGACGGTCATCCGGCTGTGGAATGAGCAGCCAGCTCAAGTGGTGCATGCGAGCTAGATTTCAACATTTAAGAGGTTTGTGTTGGTACCTGGATGGTAGAGGTGTGGGAGTGGGCTGTTTAAATAGTTCAGCACAAACCAGATGGCCCAAAGGGCCTGTTTCTGTGTTGAAATTTTCTTTGATCGTGACAAGAACCTGAAATAATACAAGAATTCACTCTATCCCCTTTTGACAGCTGTGCGAACCAACCAGTCATTTCAGCAGGAATTTTTTATATGGCGTTAAAACTGTGGCACTTTAAGTTAATAATACATAAAAGAAGATCCCAGCTGCACGTCAAGAAAGACTATTTGCGTGAGAGTGTTTCACTTACTGTGTGGCCAGGCACCCATGCAGCTCAGCAGGAACAGGGAGTAATACCAATGGAGAGAGTCAGACTGAGCCAAGGCACAGATTGGAGATGACAGAAATGCCCCATTCTTATAGAGACAGGAAGAGCATCAGGGAATTGATGGTCATTCCAGATACCAGCACTCTGCCCAGTCAGGAGATGATTTCTCTGTCCAACTTTCGTTGAACCTCACTGTAACAGTGTGATACCAGATCAAACCTTGGCAACTCAAGTAATCTCATCTGAAATGTTGTCCTACACCCATTGATGGATTTTGTAAATCTTTTTACAGGTTAAAAATGAGAAGGAATTCGTCTCCAGGAAGCTCAAACATGGCACACCAGTTTTGTTGTCTCTGTCTAGATATTTAAGAAGTGGAACAAGGGATCCAATTGACCACCCTTCCTGCTCAGACAGTGGGGAGGTATTCACTCGCTCATTTGACCAACTGGCATGCCTGTAATTTACACAGGAGAAAGGCCTTTCGCCTGCTCAGACAGTGGGAATGGATTCACTCGGTTATCACATTTGAAGGTACATCAGCAAGTTCACACTGGGCAAGGCCATTCATCTGTTCTGTGTGTGAGAAGGGGTTCAGTTGGTCTTCCCACCTGTTGACACACCAATCAGTTCAGACCACACCGGGCAGAGGCTGGTCAACTGCTGAATTTCTGGGAAAGGATTCACACAGTCATCTGACCTAATGGCTCACCAGCGAGTTCACACTGGGGAGAAGCCATTCACCTGCTCAGTCTGTGGGAAAGGATTCACTCAGTTATCCCACCTACAGAGACACCAGCGAGTTCACACTGGGGAGAGGCCATTCACCTGCTCAGTCTGTGGGAAGAGATTCACTCAGTTATCCCACCTACAGAGACACCAGCGAGTTCACACTGGGGAGAAGCCGTTCACCTGCTCAGTCTGCGGGAAGGGATTCACTCAGTCATTCCACCTACAGAGACACCAGCGAGTTCACACTGGGGAGAAGCCGTTCACCTGCTCAGTCTGTGGGAAGGGATTCACTCAGTCATCTGCCCTACTGGTACATCAGCGAGTTCACACTGGGGAGAAGCCATTCACCTGCTCAGTCTGTGGGAAAGGATTCACTCAGTCATCTGACCTACTGGTACATCAGCGAGTTCACACTGGGGAGAAGCCATTCACCTGCTCAGTCTGTGGGAAAGGATTCACTCAGTCATCTACCCTACTGGTACATCAGCGAGTTCACACTGGGGAGAAGCCGTTCACCTGCTCAGTCTGTGGGAAAGGATTCACACTGTCATCCCGCCTACTGGTACATCAGCAAGTTCACACTGGGGAGAAGCCGTTCACCTGCTCAGTCTGTGGGAAGGGATTCACTCAGTCATCCCACCTACTGGTACATCAGCGAGTTCACACTGGGGAGAAGCTGTTCACCTGCTCAGACTGTGGAAAGGGATTCACTCATTCATCCCACCTACTGAGACATCAGCGAGTTCACACTGGGGAGAAGCCGTTCACCTGCTCAGAATGTGGGAAGGGATACACTGAATCTTACCCCCTACAGAGACATAAGCGAGTTCACACTGGGGAGAAGCCATTCAGCTGCTCAGTCTGTGGGAAGGGATTCACTCGGTCATCCCAACTACAGAGTCATCAGCGAATTCACACTGGGGAGAAGCCGTTCACCTGCTCAGTCTGTGGGAAGGGATTCACTCAGTCATCCAACCTACTGGTACATCAGCGAGTTCACACTGGAGAGAAGCCGTTCACCTGCTCAGTCTGTGGGAACAGATTCACTCATTCATACCACCTACAGAATCATCTGCGAGTTCACACTGGGGAGCGGCCGTTCACCTGCTCAGAATGTGGGAAAGGATTCACTCTGTCATCTACCCTACTGGTACATCAGCGAGTTCACACTGGGGAGAAGCCGTTCACCTGCTCAGAATGTGGAAAGAGATTCACTCATTCATCCCACCTACTGGTACATCAGCGAGTTCACACTGGGGAGAAGCCATTCACCTGCTCAGTCTGTGGGAAAGGATTCAGTCGGTCATCCCACCTACAGAGTCATCAGCGAGTTCACACTGGGGAGAAGCCGTTCACCTGCTCAGACTGTGGGAAGGGATTCACTCAGTCATCCAGCCTACAGATTCATCAGCGAGTTCACACTGGGGAGAAGCCGTTCATCTGCTCAGAATGTGGGAAGAGATTCACTGACTCTTCCACCCTACAGAGACACCAGCGAGTTCACACTGGGGAGAGGCCATTCACCTGCTCAGAATGTGGGAAGGGATTCAATCAGTCATCCAGCCTACAGAGTCATCAGCGAGTTCACACTGGGGAGAAGCCGTTCTCCTGCTTAGAATGTGGAAAGAGATTCACTCATTCATCCCACCTACAGAGTCATCAGCGAGTTCACACTGGGGAGAAGCCGTTCACCTGCTCAGAATGTGGGAAGGGATTCACTCAGTCATCCCACCTACAGAGTCACCAGCGAGTTCACACTGGGGAGAGGCCATTCACCTGCTCTGTCTGTGGGAAGGGATTCATTCAGTCATCCAACCTCCAGAGTCATCTGCGAGTTCACACTGGGGAGAAGCCATTGGTGAGGCCTAATTTGAAGTATTGTGTGCCTGGAGGACTTGGGTTATAAGGAAAGATTGAACAGGAACTTTATTCCTTGGAATGTTAGAGATTGAGGTGAGATTTGATTGTGATAGAGGGGCATCGATAGTGTAAACGCAAGCTGGCTTTCTCCACTGAGTTTGGGTGGAACGACAACCAGAGGCCATGGGGTAAGTGTGAAAGGTGAAATGTTAAGGGGAACATGAGGAGAAACTTCTTCACACAGACAGTCATCCGGGTGTGGACTAAGCAGCCAGCACAAGTGGTGCATGCGAGCTCGATTTCAACATTTAAGAGGTTTGTGTTGGTACCTGGATGGTAGAGGTGTGGGAGTGGGTAGTTTAAATAGTTCAGCACTAACCAGATGGCCCAAATAGCCTGTTTCTGTGTTCAATGTGAGTGAATCTGCAGATGCTGGAAATAAATAAAAAAACACAAAATGCTGGCAGAACTCAGCAGGCCAGACAGCATATATGGGAGGAGGTAATAATGACATTTCGGGCCGAAACCCTTCATCAGGAGTGAAGTAACGTGGGATGGTCGGTGGAGGATAAGAAGTGGGGGGAGGGATGAAGTAGAGAGCTTGGAAGTGATGGGCTGGGGGAAGGTGGAGAATTATGGGAAATAAAAGAGAAAGAAAGGTAGGGCTGGGGGGAGAGATTATAGTGAGGGGGGAAAAGAGAGAGAAAGAGAACCGGACTAAAATAATAGATAGGGATGGGAGTAAGGGTGGGGGCAGGGGTATCAACGGAGGTGAGTGATTTGGATGTTCATGCCGGCAGGTAGAAGGTGTGTGACCACAGGGAGATCCCGCCACTGCTGGAGGACCGAGCGCCGGTGTTCCGCGAAACGGTCTCCCAGTCTGCGGCGGGTCTCCCCAATGTATAAATGGCCACAATGGGAGCACCGGGATGGTGGTGAGGGAAGAAGTGTGGGGGCAGGTTTAGCACTTCTTCAGTTTGCAGGAATCAGTGCCCAGAGGGAGGTCTGTGGGGAGGGATGGGGGAGATGAATGGACAAGGGAGTCGCGTAGGGAGCGATCCCTGCGGAAAGCCGAGAGAAGGGGGAAGGTGAAAATGTGGTTGGTGGTGGGATCACGTAGGAGGTGGCGGAAGTTGTGGAGGATTATACGTTGGATCTGTAGGCTGGTAGGGTGATGGGTGAGGACCAGGGGACTCTATCGCTGGTGGGCTGGCAGGGGGATGGGGTGAGGGCAGAGGTGCATGAAATACGGGAGACGCGATGGAGGGCAGAGTTGATAGTGAATGAAGGGAAGCCCCTTTCTTTAAAAAAGGAAGACATCTCCTTTGTCCTAGAATGAAAGGCCTCATCCTGAGAGCAGATGCGACGGAGGCAGAGGAATTGAGAGAAAGGGATAGCATTTTTGCAGGAGACAGGGTGGGAGGAGAAATAGTCTAGGTAGCTGTGGGAGTTAGTTGGTTTGTAGTAGACGTCGGTGGATAGGGTGTCTCCACAGATAGAAACAGAAAGATTTCGAAAGGGGAGGGAGGTGTCGGAAATAGACCAGGTGAATTTGAGGGTGGGGTGAAAGTTGGAGGCGAAGTTAATGAAGTCCAAGGCCCCAGACAGTCCTTTCAGGTGAGGCACCACTTCACCTGCGAGTCAACTGGCGTGATATACTGTATCCGGTGCTCCCGATGTGGCCATTTATACATTGGGGAGACCCGCCGCAGACTGGGAGACCGTTTCGCGGAACACCGGCGCTCGGTCCTCCAGCAGTGGCGGGATCTCCTTGTGGCCACACACTTCAATTCCACAGACCACTCCCACTCTGACATGTCTGTCCATGGCCTCCTCTACCGTCAAGATGAGGCCACACGCAGGTCGATGGAGCAATACCTTATCTCCCGCCAAGGTAGCCTCCTTCCTGCCGGATGAATGTCCAATTCACTGACCTCCATTGATACCCCTGCCCCCCCACCCTTACCCCCATCCCTATCTATTATTTTAGTCTGTTTCTGTGTTGTACATTTCTAGAAGAACCTGAAATATTACAAAAATTCACACTAAGCCCTTTTAACAGCTGTGCAGACCAACCATTCATCTCAGCAGGAATTTTTAACATGGCGTTAAAACTGTGGCACTTTAAGTTAATAATACATAAAAGAAAATCCCAGCTGCACGTCAAGAAAGACTATTTGCGTGAGACTGTTTCAGTTACTGTGGGGCCAGGCACCCATGCAGCTGGAAGGGAATAATACCAATGGAGGGAGTCAAACTGAGCCAAGGAACAAATTGGAGATGGCAGAAATGCCCCATTCTTATGGAGACAGGAAGAGCATCAGGGAATTGATGGTCATTCCAGATACCAGCACTCTGACCAGTCAGAAGATGATTTCTCTGTCCAAGTTCGGTTGTACATCACTGTAACAGTGTGATACCAGATCAAACCTTGGCAACTCAAGTAATCTCATCTGAAATGTTGTCCTAAACCCATTGATGGATTTTGAAAATCTTTTTACAGGTTAAAAATGAGAAGGAATTTGTCTCCAGGAATCTCAAACTCGGCACGCCAGTTTTGCTGTTTCTGTCTAGATATTTAAGAAGTGGAGCAAGTGATTCAATCGATCTTCCTTCCTACTCAGACTGTGGGGAGAGATTCACTCGGTCATTTGACGAACTGGCACACCCATCATTTTACACAGGAGAAAGGCCATTCACCTGCCCAAACAGTGGGAATGGATTCACTCGGTTATCACAATTGAAGGTACATCAGCAAGTTCACACTGGGCAAGGCCATTCATCTGTTCTGTGTGTGAGAAGGGGTTCAGTCGGTCTTCCCACCTGTGGACACAGCAGTCAGTTCACACCACACCGGGCAGAGGCTGGTCATCTGCTGAATTTCTGCGAAAGGATTCACTCTGTCATCTGACCTAATGGCTCACCAGCGAGTTCACACCAGGGAGTGGCCATTCACCTGCGCAGTCTGTGAGAAGAGATTCACTCACTCTTCCACCCTGTGGAAACACCAGCGAGTTCACACTGGGGAGAAGCCGTTCATCTGCTCGATCTGTGGGAAGAGATTCACTGAGTCATCCACCCTACTGGTACATCAGCGAGTTCACACTGGGGAGAGGCCATTCACATGCTCAGTCTGTGGGAAGGGATTCACTCAGTTAACCCACCTACAGTGTCATCAGCGAGTTCACACTGGGGAGAGGCCATTCACCTGCTCAGAATGTGGGAAAGGATTCACTGAGTTATTCAGCCTACAGAGACATCAGCGAGTTCACACTGGGGAGAAGCCATTCACCTGCTCAGACTGTGGGAAGAGATTCACTCAGTCATCCACCCTACAGAGTCATCAGCGAGTTCACACTGGGGAGAGGCCATTCACCTGCTCAATATTTGGGAAGGGATTCACTCAGTTAAGCCACCTACAGAGTCATCAGCGAGTTCACACTGGGGAGAGGCCATTCACTTGCTCAGAATGTGGGAGGAGATTCACCCGCTCTTCCAGCCTACAGAGACATCAGCGAGTTCACACTGGGGAGAAGCCATTCACCTGCTCAGACTGTGGGAAGAGATTCACTCAGTTAAGCCACCTACAGACTCATCAGCGAGTTCACACTGGGGAGAGGCCATTCACTTGCTCAGAATGTGGGAGGAGATTCACCCGCTCTTCCAGCCTACAGAGACATTGGCAAGTTCACACTGGGGAGAAGCCGCCCATCTGCTGAGAATGTGGGAAGGGATTCACTCAGTCATCCCAACTACCGGCACACCAGTCAGTTCACAATGGGGAGTGGCCATTGTTATGAATCCCTATAGGTTTTGTTTGCTGTGGACTGTCATTTTAAGAGAGAGTGAGAGAGATGAAGAAGGTGAATCAGTCTGACTTGCAGCTTGTTTACATTGCTCGCAGACTGTTTATTTTTAACCGAGGACACAGACTCTCAGAGTCAGACGGAGATGAAGGAGGAAAAATGGAAGGATCGAAACCAGGGAACTAGTGGCCAAGGGTCACTGTTTGGAATTTTCCTATGCCCACAAGGGTGGGTTAATTATCGATTCAGCGTACATCAAATGTGTGGTTGTTACCTTGTTTGATCCGTAGGAGTGGATCTGATTTGGTGTATCCTGTGAAGACCACTGATGTGTTAACCCTTGCCTGGGTGTGGTGTGGTAATTCACTTGACGATACCTCTTGTGACAAGTCACTTTCAGTGATAATTCGTAAGTGGATTTGAAATGACGACAGATAAAATCTACAGTGACTGTTCTCTCATTTTACCACCATGGAACCTGTGGAATTCAACATAATTGCCTTCTCTCGACATTTACCCTGGATTACAAATATCTCTCTCATCACCTATTCTGTGGATGAACTGAACTTTCATACTTTACCATCTCAAGACCCCGAGCTCAATAGTTTGGGAGTTATATTTACACATGACACTGTTAACTTTTGTTTATCTTCCTTAAGTTACTATATTATAAGTAGATTCTATTAAAGATAGTTTTAACATCAAAAACAGACTCCATTGCTGCTGGTTCGTTTCTAAAGCATTACAATTCAGAATAAAATTGGGGCCTGTGTCCGGAATATGAACAAATTTGGGGGTGTATTGATTAATTATCGATTTCATTTGGGAAATTCCATTTGATTTATTTTTTTGTGGAAAATCAGCAGCAATGGATGTTGATAGATGTCTGGAAGCACCAACCTCTGAGGCATTAGAAGATACCAGAAGGATTGAGTTGTTGAATACTGCCAGAAGGTTAAAACTTGCTAAGGTGAAATTGACAATGAGGAGGGCACAGATGCAGAGGATAATAGCTGAACATTATGTATCTGAGGGTGTGTTTAAAGTGGAGGAGTTGGAGGAGTTTCCTGAAAGTAAACCTAGTGAGCTTAAGCTCCAGTACAAGTGAGAAAAATTAAAGATGGAGGCTGTGGAAAGGCAGAGGCAGTTTGAGGCTAGAGAGGCAGAAAAACAGAGGGAGGAATCAGAAAGACAGAGGCTGTTTGAGCTGGAAAAGATAGAGATTGCAGCAAAGGGGTCTAGCGTTGGACTCTGGTGATAAATTGAGGCCAGTCAAGAAGTTAAATTGGTACCTCCATTTGACGAGGCAGAGGTTGATAAATACTTTCAGCATTTTGAGAAGTTTGCTCAGAATTTAAAGTGGCCAAGAGAGGGTTGGCATATTCTCTTACAAAGTGTAATTCAGGGGAAGGCTTAGAAAGCCGATTCTGCTTTGACAGTTGATGAAGCAGCTGATTATAGAACATAGAATAGTACAGCACAGTACAGGCCCTTCGGCCTACAATGTTGTGCCAATCCTTAAACCCTGCCTCCCATATATCCCCCCCCCCCCGCCACCTTAAATTTCTCCATATACCTGTCTAGTAGCCTTTAGAATTTCACTATATCTGCCTCCACCACAGACTCAGGCAGTGCATTCCACACACCAACCACTCTCTGAGTAAAAAAACCTTCCTCTAATATCCCCCTTGAACTTCCCACCCCTTACCTTAAAGCTACATCCTCTTGTATTGAGCAGTGGTGCCCTGGGGAAGAGGTGCTGGCTGTCCACTCCATCTATGCCTCTTAATATTTTTTATACCTCTATCATGTCTCCTTTCATCCTCCTCTCCAGAGAGTAAAGTCCTAGCTCCCTTAATCTCTCATCATAACACATGCTGACTAAACCAGGCAGCATCCTGGTAAATCTCCTCTGTACCCTTTCCAATGTTTCCACATCCTTCCTATAGTGAGGCAACCAGAACTGGACACAATACTCCAAGTGTGGCCTAACCAGAGTTTTATAGAGCTGCATCATTACCTTGCGACTCTTAAACTCTATCCCTCAACATATGAAAGCTAACACCCCATAAGCTTTCTTAACTACCCTATCTACCTATGAGGCAACTTTCAGAGATCTGTGGACATGTACCCCCAGACCCCTCTGCTCCTCCACACTACCAAGTATCCTACCATTTACTTTGTACTCTGCCTTGGAGATTTCACCTTCCAAAGCCTCACACTTCTGAGGGTAGAAGCAAAAAGTAGTAAGGTGAAAAGTAAAAGTGGCAGGCAGGCAAATCCAGGGCAAAAATCAAAAAGGGCCAGTTTTCAACATAATTGTATAAGGGCTAAGAGTGTTTAAATACAAGGCTGAAGGCTTTGTGGGTCAATGCATGGAGCATTTGTAACAAGGTGAATGAATTGAATGTGCAAATAGTTATTAATGAATATGATATAGTTGGGATCAAAGAGACATGGCTCCCGGGTGACCAAGGATGGGAGTTCAACATCCAGGGATATTCAATATTCAGGAGGGATAGATAGGAAAGAAAAGGAGGTGGGGTAGCGTTGCTGGTTAGAGAGGGGATTAACACAATAGAAAGAAAGGACATTTGCCTGGAGGATGTGGAATCAATATGGGTAGAGCTGCATAACACTAAGGGGTAGAAAACGCTGGTGGGAGTTGTGTTCATGCCCCCTAACAGTAGTAGTGAGGTTTGGGATGGCATTAAACAGGAAATTAGAAATGCGTGCAATAAAGGAATAACAGTTATAATGGGTGAGTTCAATCTACATATAGATTGGCTGCACCAAATTGGTAAGCGTGCTGAGGAAGAGGATTTCTTGGAATGTACGTGAGATGGTTTTCTGAACCAAAATGTTGAGGAACCAACTAGAGAGCAAGCCATTCTAGACTGAGTATTATTGAGCGATGAGGAAGGGTTAGTTAGCAATCTTGTCGTGCGAGGCCCCTTGGGTAAGAGTGACCATAATATAGTGGAATTCTTCATTAAGATGGAGAGTGACGTAGTTAATTCAGAAACAAAGGTTCTGAACTTAAAGAAGGGTAACTTTGAAGGTATGAGACAGGAATTAGCTAAGATAGACTGGCAAATGATACTTAAAGGGTTGACGGTGGATATGCAATCGCAAGCATTTAAAGATCGCATGGATGAACTACAACAAGTGTTAATCCCAGTTGGCAAAAGAATAAACCAGGGAAGGTAGTGCACCCGTGGCTGACAAGGGAAATTAGGGATAGTATCAATTCCAAAGAAGAAACATACAAATTAGCCAGAAAATGTGGCACACCTGAGGACTGAGAGAAAGTCAGAGTCCAGCAGAGGAGGACAATGGGATTAATTAGGAAAGGGAAAAAAGATTATGAGAGAAAGCTGGCAGGGAACATAAAAACTGACTGTAAAAACTTTTATAGCCTTTTAAAGAAAATGATTGGTTAAGACAAATGTAGGTCCCTTACAGTCAGAAACAGGTGAATTGATCATGGGGAATATGGCAGACCAATTGAATAACTACTTCGGTTCTGTCTTCACGAAGGAGGACATAAATAATCTTCCGGAAATAGTAAGGGACTGAGGGTCTAGTGAGATGGAGGAACTGAGGGAAATACATGTTAGTAGGGAAGTGATAATTTTTCAAAACTCTTTAGATTCTGGATTAATTCCTGAGAATTGAAGGGTGGCTGATGTAACCCCACTTTTTAAAAAAGGAGGGAGAGAGAAACCGGGGAATTATAGACCGGTTAGCCTGACGTCGGTGGTAGGGAAAATGCTAGTCAGTTATCAAAGATGTGATAACAGCACATTTGGAAAGCGGTGAAATCATCGGACAAAGTCAGCATGGATTTGTGAAAGGAAAATCATGTCTGACAACTCTTTCAGAATTTTTTGAGGATGTATCAGTAGAATGGATAGGGGAGAACCAGTGGATGTGGTATATTTGGATTTTCAAAAGGCTTTTGACAAGGTCTCATACAGGAGATTAGTGTGCAAACTTAAAGCACACGGTGTTGGCGGTATGGTATTGAAGTAGATAGAGAATTGTTTGGCAGACAGGAAGCAAAGAGTGGGAATAAATGGGAACATTTCAGAATGGCAGGCAGTGACTAGTGGGGTACTGCAAGGCTCAGTGCTGAGACCCCAGTTGTTTACAATATTTATCAATGATTTAGACAAGGGAATTAAATGCAGCATCTCCAAGTTTGCAGATGACATGAAGCTGGGTGGCAGTGTTAGCTGTGAGGAGGATGCAGGGTGACTTGGATAGGTTTGGTGAGTGGGAAGATTCATGGCAGATGCAATTTAATGTAGATAAATGTGAGGTTCTCCACTTTGGTGGCAAGAGCAGGAAAACAGATTATTATCTAAATTGTGGCCAATTAGCAAAAGGGGAGGTGCAATGAGACCTGGGTGTCATTGTACACCAGTCATTGAAAGTGGGCATGCAGGTACAGCAGGCGATGAAAAAGGCAAATGGTATGTTGGCATTCATAGCACAAGGATTCAAGTACAGGAGCAGGAAGGTTCTCCTGCAGTTGCCTTGGTGAGAACACACCTGGAGTATTTTGTGCAGTTTTGGTCCCCTTAATCTGAGGAAAGACCTTCTTGCCATAGAGGGAGTACAAAGAAGGTTCATCAGATTGATTCCTGGGATGGCGGGACTTTCATATGAGGAAAGACTGGGCTTATACTCACTGGAATTTAGAAGATTGAGGGGGAATCTTATTGAAACGTGTAAAATTCTAAAGGGATCGGACAGGCTAGATGCAGGAAGATTGTTCCCGATGTAGGAGAAGTCCAGAACGAGGGGTCACAGTTTAAGGATAAAGGGGAAGCATTTTGGGACCGAGATGAGGAAAATCTTTTTCACACAGAGAGTGGTGAATCTGTGGAGTTCTCTCCCACAGGAAGCAGTTGAGGCCAGTTCATTGCCTATATTTAAGAAGGAGTTAGATATAGCCCTTGTGGCTAAAGGGACCAGGGGTACGGAGAGAAAGCAGGTACAGGGTTCTGAGTTGGATGATTAGCCATGATCATACTGAATAGTGGTGCGTCCTCGAAGGGCCGAATGGCCTACTACTGCACCTGTATTCTATGTTTCTATCATCCGAACATCAACTCCCTAATCATTCTGCATCACTTATTAATTCCTTTTCAATTGATTATGGCATAATTACATTTGGAGGGATATGCATCCTAGTGATAGTGAATACTCTTTTTTTCTCACATGTTCATAATAAATATTCGAAAATCGACTATTTTATAGTCGACCCCCGATTTCTATTTAATGTTCAGAAATGTGAATATGATAGATAGATAGATAGATAGATACTTTATTCATTCCCATGGGGAAATTCAACATTTTTTTTCCAATGTCCCATACACTTGTTGTAGCAAAACTAATTACATACAATACTTAACTCAGTAAAAATATGATATGCATCTAAATCACTCTCTCAAAAAGCATTAATAATAGCTTTTAAAAAGTTCTTAAGTCCTGGCGGTTGAATTGTAAAGCCTAATGGCATTGGGGAGTATTGACCTCTTCATCCTGTCTGAGGAGCATTGCATCGATAGTAACCTGTCGCTGAAACTGCTTCTCTGTCTCTGGATGGTGCTATGTAGAGGATGTTCAGGGTTTTCCATAATTGACCGTAGCCTACTCAGCGCCCTTCGCTCAGCTACCGATGTTAAACTCTCCAGTACTTTGCCCACGACAGAGCCCGCCTTCCTTACCAGCTTATTAAGACGTGAGGCGTCCCTCTTCTTAATGCTTCCTCCCCAACACACCACCACAAAGAAGAGGGCGCTCTCCACAACTGACCTATAGAACATCTTCAGCATCTCACTACAGACATTGAATGACGCCAACCTTCTAAGGAAGTACAGTCGACTCTGTGCCTTCCTGCACAAGGCATCTGTGTTGGCAGTCCAGTCTAGCTTCTCGTCTAACTGTACTCCCAGATACTTGTAGGTCTTAACCTGCTCCACACATTCTCCATTAATGATCACTGGCTCCATATGAGGCCTAGATCTCCTAAAGTCCACCAACATCTCCTTGGTCTTGGTGATATTGAGACGCAGGTAGTTTGAGTTGCACCATATCACAAAGTCCTGTATCAGTTTCCTATACTCCTCCTCCTGTCCATTCCTGACACACCCCACTATGGCCGTGTCATCAGCGAACTTCTGCACATGGCAGGACTCCGAGTTATATTGGAAGTCTGATGTGTACAGGGTGAACAGGACCGGAGAGAGTACAGTTCCCTGCGGCGCTCCTGTTCTGCTGACCATCGAGTCAGACCTACAGTCTCCCAACCACACATACTGAGGGCTATCTGTCAAGTAGTCCACTATCCAATCCACCATGTGAGAGTCTACTCCCATCTCCGTTAGTTTGTGCCTTAAGATCTTGGGCTGGATGGTGTTAAAGGCACTAGAGAAGTCAAGGAATGTAATCCTCACAGCACAACTGACCCCATCTAGGTGAGAGAGTGATTTGTGCAGCAAATACGTGATAGCATCCTCCACTCGCACCTTCTCCTTATACGCAAACTGAAGCGGATCCCGGGCGTGCCTGGTTTGTGGCCTCAGATTCTGTATTATCAGCCGCTCCATGGTCTTCATCACGTGCGACGTCAAGGCAACAGGTCTGAAGTCATTCAACTCCTTTGGTTGTGGTTTCTTCGGTACCGGGACAATACAGGATGTTTTCCACTGTCTGGGTACTCTTCTCTGATCTAGGCTCATGTTGAAGATGCGCTGTAGTGGTTCTCCCAGCTCAGTCGCACAGGCCCTCAGTAATCGTGGGGAAACTCCATCAATTCCAGCCGCCTTGCTGGTACAGATCTTCCTCAGTTGACCTTCCACCTGTGCAGCCGTAATCCTGGGCGTGGGCAAGGTCTCCTGTGAGTGGCTATTTTCCTGTGAGGGAAGTAAGCCTGGTGTGGAGTTCTGCGGTGAGGATGAGATTGTGCTGTCGAACCTATTGAAGAAGTTGTTCAGCTGGTTCGCTTTCTCCACATCTCCACTTATGTTTGCCCCCCGCTTTGCACCGCATCCGGTGATGATCTTCATCCCATCCCACACCTCCTTCATGCTTTTTTTTCTGCAGCTTTTGTTCTAGCTTCCTCCTATACTGCTCCTTTGCCCCCCTTATCTGTACTCTGAGTTCCTTCTGAACTCTTTTAAGCTCCAACCGATCACCATCTTTAAAGGCCCTCTTCTTCTGGTTTAGGCCTTTGATGTGACTAGTGATCCAGGGCTTATTATTGGGATAGCAGCGAACAGTTCTAACAGGAACAACGGCATCCACACAAAAATTAATATAGTCCGTTGTGCATTCAGTGACCTCCTCAACGCCCCCACAGAGCCCCCCTTGCAGTACATCCCAGTTAGTAGTACCGAAGCAGTCTCTCAGGGCCTGTTCAGCTTCAGGAGTCCACTTTCTAAAAGAGCGTGTGGTAGTGGGATGCCTCATCACAATTGATTTATATCTGGGCTGTAACAAAACCAGGTTGTGATCAGCTTTCCCCAGTGCAGGCAGCGGGGATGCACTATATGCATCCTCTACGCTTACACCAAAAGATTCTTGCTATTTTCTCGGGCTTATCGTTAAGAGTTTATTGTGAATTTTTGAAGATATGCAAACAGAAATGGCTCTTAGATCCAAAGGACGAGAACCGGGGCGTAACCCGAATGGTAATGGAAAGAAGCAAGCTCAACCGCAACGCACTGAGTTAACTTATGAACTGTTTATGGAGGTTTTGGATAAAAAAAATCGATGAACTACTAGTTTTTAAACAAGATATAAAGGCTTTTCAAGATTATATGGTTAAGACGGATTCAGTAATTAACCAGCAGCAAGTTCTTATCGCGTCTCTGCAAGAAGAAGCTCGGAAACGAGATTTGACAATCGAAAAATTGCAACAGGATTTAATTTCGACCAATAAACTGGTGGAAACACTTAAAGCCAAGATTGTCGACTTGGAGAATCGGTCCAGAAGACAGAACCTACGTGTACTTGTTCTCCCAGACGGCATAGAAAAAGGCGATCCTTCGAAATATTTTGCTCAACTTTTAAAAGATGCGTTTCCGTCGGTTTTTCCAGAGAACCCCCCCCCCCCCCCATTACTTGACCGAGCACATAGAATTTGGAGTCGTTCATCGAGTGCTTCAGCTAAACCCCCGTTGGTAATTGTCCGGTTTCACTATGTACACGACAAAGAACAACTTATTCGTGAGGCTCGGAGGGCTGGGATGATTACATTTCAAAATTACTACTTCCGTTTGGTGGAAGATTTTAGTCCTGAACTTATGAAAAAAAGGCTTCTTTTTAAACCTCTGATGTCTGAATGTTATGAGAAAAAACTAAAACCTGCGTCTCTTATACCCTGCGAAGCTTAGAATATCTCCGTCGAATGCTCCACGCCAGGTTTTTCTTTCTACATTTGAAGCGAGAAAGTATCTGGAGGAGAACTTCCCTACTGCTATAGACACTAATCCCTAATAAATGAGTGATTCTGATCGTGTAAGATGGTTTTCGATTCCTCAAACCAGGGTTAGTCTCTGGTTATTGGTGTAGGTTTATCCTATACTTCATATTTAAATTAAAGTGTGTTTTCGTTATATTAACCGTTCTGTCTTATACACTTTAACCACTATACTATATTTTTGACTATTATTTTTGTTCCCTTGAAGGTATATTTTTAACCTTTCGAAGGGAATTTTTTTTATTATCAAGATGGTGGTTTTTTGCAAAAATATTCTTGGTTTTGTTTAAGATGGTGTTATTGTTTCTTCTTTCGTCTTCTTCCTATAATGCATCGCTTATCATAGTTTAAATACTTCTTGATTTGTTTGGGTTATATCCCGATTTATAAACTTTTAGTGATTGTATTTTTTTTTTACAACTAAGCATATTAAGAAGCGTAGATTTTAGTATTGTAATCATAATTTTTAAAGTTGGGGTGGTTTATTTTATATATCCTTTAAATACGGAGTGGTCTGCCGCTGACATGGGGGTAGAATTAGTCTCATTTTTTCCTTTTTCTAGCCATATTTTGGCTTTTTTTCTTTTTCTTGTGGGGGTGGGGGTTGGTCTGTTTTCCTTTTTTATTTTTCTTTTATCAGTTTGTTTCAGTTTTTTCATTCGGGCTGTTTTTGAACTACAAATATGTCTACGATGTCGTCACTTCCGGGTCTGCTCTTTATTTTTTGTTACTCTTCCGGGTGCATGAGTTTATAATTTGGTTAACCCTTTCTATACCAAAGGGTTGACTTTAGAAGCATGGCTCAAACCATTAACTTTGTGTCTTGGAATACTAATGGTTTAAACCATCCGATTAAACGAAAAAAGATTTTCAAAGTATTCCAAAGACTTAATGCTCATATCATTTTTGTACAGGAAACTCATGTGAGGAAGGAGGACAAATATCGCTTTTTTAGGTCTTGGCAGGATCAACAGTATCATTCGAATTCGAATGCCAAAGTTAAGGGAGTTTCAATTTTTATTGACTCCTCTATTGCATTTATTCAACATGATATCCTTTCGGATCCGAATGGTAGATTTTTGTTAATTACGGGTTTACTCTGTAATAAAAAGGTTGCTATGGTTAATGTTTATGCTCCAAATGTGGATTGTCCTGATTTTTTTAAGTCCTTATTTACTTCTTTACCTAATTTAAATGAATATAAGTTAATAATGGGTGGTGACTTTAATTGTTGTTTGAATCCTTTGATGGACAAATCTATATCTATTCAGACTTTACCCAATAAGTCGGCCACTTGTATTAACTCCTTTTTGACTGATAATGGAGTTTTTGATATTTGGAGATTTCGCCATCCTAATGACAAAGAGTTTTCTTTTTTCTCATATGTTTATCATTCCTATTCGAGAATTGATTATTTTTTTATTGACTCTTGTTTTATTCCATCGGTAATTGGTTGTAATTATGATATTAGAGCTATTTCTGACCATGCTCCATTAAAACTTTCTATTAATTTTACGGATACAGCTTCTAGTGCTAGACAATGGCGATTTGACTCTACCTTATTGCAAGATCCGGACTTTATTAAATTTATGAAGGAGCAGATCGATTTCTTCTTTTCAACTAATTCCACAGAAGATATCTCTTGCGGAACCCTTTGGGACACTTTTAAAGCGTATATACGTGGACAGATTATCTCTTACTCTGTTGGTCTGAGAAAACGCATTAAGAAGGAAACTCTTTTATTGGTTGATAAAATTAAAGAGATTGACAAGAAATATTCGACCACTCCTAGTAGGGAGCTTTACAAACAAAGGGTTGAACTTCAAATGGAACATAGTTTAGATAGATAGATAGATACTTTATTCATCCCCATGGGGAAATTCAACTTTTTTTTCCAATGTCCCATACACTTGTTGTAGCAGAACTAATTACATACAATACTTAACTCAGTAAAAAAAAATATGATATGCATCTAAATCACCATCTCAAAAAGCATTAATAATAGCTTTTAAAAAGTTCTTAAGTCCTGGCGGTAGAATTGTAAAGCCTAATGGCATTGGGGAGTATTGACCTCTTCATCCTGTCTGAGGAGCATTGCATCGATAGTAACCTGTCGCTGAAACTGCTTCTCTGTCTCTGGATGGTGCTATGTAGAGGATGTTCAGAGTTATCCATAATTGACCGTAGCCTACTCAGCGCCCTTCGCTCAGCTACCGATGTTAAACTCTCCAGTACTTTGCCCACGACAGAGCCCGCCTTCCTTACCAGCTTACTAAGACGTGAGGCGTCCCTCTTCTTAATGCTTCCTCCCCACACGCCACCACAAAGAAGAGGGCGCTCTCCACAACTGACCTATAGAACATCTTCAGCATCTCACTACAGACATTGAATGACGCCAACTTTCTTAGGAAGTACAGTCGACTCTGTGCCTTCCTGCACAAGGCATCTGTGTTGGCAGTCCAGTCTAGCTTCTCGTCTAACTGTACTCCCAGATACTTGTAGGTCTTAACCTGCTCCACACATTCTCCATTAATGATCACTGACTCCATATGAGGCCTAGATCTCCTAAAGTCCACCACCATCTCCTTGGTCTTGGTGATATTGAGACGCAGGTAGTTTGAGTTGCACCATATCACAAAGTCCTTACATCTCCGATTGAAAATCAATTAATGAAAACCAGAGCTGATTTTTATACACATAGTGATAAATCGGGAAAACTGTTAGCTAGTCAGCTGAAGAATGTTTGGGTTAAACGTCAAATCACTAAGGTTCGTCAGCAGAATGGGGATTTGACAGTTAACTATGATGATATAAATAAGTCATTTCAAGACTTTTATACCTCCCTGTATCAATCTGAATTCCCTCAGGATCATAATACCATGTGTGATTTTCTCGGGAAATTGAATTTTCCAAAATTATCATCCGATGAACTTTCAGTATTAGATACTCCGATCACGGATGCGGAAATTAAAGGGGTTATTTCCTCAATGAATTCTGGGAAAGCACCAGGTCCAGATGGGTATACAGCAGAATTTTTAAAATGTTTTTCTGCTATTCTCTCTCCTTGGTTATGCAAGGTTTTTGAAGAAGCAATTAGATTGGGGAATTTGCCACAATCTTTTTATAGAGCTTCCATTTCCTTAATACTGAAGAAAGATAAAGACCCTACTGACTGCATCTTATAGACCAATATCTTTATTGAATGTGGACTCCAAGATCTTTTCCAAGCTACTGGCTTCCAGGCTGGAGAAGGTATTACCCCAAATTATTTCGGAAGATCGAACCGGTTTTATTAAAAATCGCTGTTCTTTTTTCAATGTTAGGAGATTACTGAATATTGTTTATACTCCTTCACATAGCACTTCAGAATGTGTTATTTCATTAGATGCGGAGAAAGCATTTGATAGAGTTGAATGGCCTTACTTATTTTATGTGCTGGAGAAGTTTAATTTTAGTCCGACCTTTATTTCTTGGATTAAACTGATTTATCAAACTCCAGTAGCCTCGGTGTTTACTAATAATCAAAGATCTCCCTTCTTTCTTTTATTTCGGGGCACTAGACAAGGTTGTCCTCTTAGCCCATTACTATTTAACATTGCTTTAGAACCTTTGGCAATTGCCATCAGAGAATCACAGGATATTTTGGGTATTAACCGTGGAACAGATATTCATAAGGTATCTTTGTACGCAGATGATTTATTATTATTCATTTCTAACCCTGAGAAATCTATTCCAGCAGTTTTATCATTGTTGGCTCAATTTAGTGAGTTTTCTGGGTATAAGTTAAATCTTAATAAGAGTGAATTGTTTCCTTTGAATAGACAGGTCCCAAGCTATGGTAATTTACCTTTTAAATTAGTTAATGACTCTTTTATTTACTTAGGGATTAAAATTACAAAAAATCATAAAGAATTATTTAGGTTTAATTTTCTACCCTTAATTGATCAGATTAAAGGCTTGTTTACTAAGTGGTCACCATTATCTTTATCTCTGATAGGTAGGATGAATGCTATTAAGATGGTTATTTTACCTAAGTTTTTATATATTTTTCAAGCGGTACCAATTTTTATTCCGAAATCCTTTTTTACTAATGTTGATTCAAAAATTTCCTCATATATATGGCAGAATAAAAATCCCAGGTTAGGTAAAACATAATTACAGAAGACAAAGAAGGAAAGTGGGTTGGCATTACCCAATTTCAGATTTTATTATTGGGCAGTTAATATTAGATATTTGTTATGTTGGTTGAAAGAATGGGATGGTCCTTTTGGCCCTCATTGGGTGAGTTTGGAAATTAAATCGGTACCAGGTTATGCTTTGGGTTCTATTTTAATGACTTCTCTCCCTTTTGCTCTTTCTAAATTGCCGAAACGAATTGACAACCCGATAGTTAAATATACCTTACGTATATGGTTTCAATTTCGGAAATTTTTCAGGTTGACTCAATTCGTTTGAAATATTCCTATTGTATCTAATTGTTTTTTCCACCCCTCAATTATAGATCAAGCTTTTTTGGCTTGGAAAACTAAGGGTTTATTAAGATTTTCTGATTTATTTTCGGACAATTGTTTTATGTCTTTTGAGCAATAATCTAATAAATATAATTTGCCTAGATTTCATTTTTTTAGATACTTACAGGTTAGGCATTTTTTTAAGTACGGTACTTCCTACGTTTCCAAATTTGGTGTCTTCAGATATTTTGGAGAGTTTGTTTGAATTAAACCCTTTTTCAAAAAGGGCTTATATCAAAACTTTATAATATAATTATGAAGATACGTTCAGTGCCCCTTGATAAGACCAAAAAGGATTGGGAAAGTGAGCTCAGTCTTATTATTCCTATTGAGAATTGGGATAGAATTCTTTAATTAGTTAATACATCATCTATATGTGCCAAACATTCATTAATACAATTTAAGGTTGTACATCCTTGCCCATATGTCCAAGGATAAATTAGCTCATTTTTATTCTTATATAAACCCTATTTGTGACAGATGTCAATTGGAAATCGCGTCTTTAACTCATATGTTTTGGTCATGTCCGCTTTTGAAAAAATATTGGAAAGATATTTTTGATATTATCTCTGCGGTACTGAACATCGATTTACAACCCCATCCTATTACCGCAATTTTTGGTTTACCAATGATGGACTCACTTCATTTATCTCCTTCTGCCTGTCGAATGATTGCTTTTCTCACTTTGATGGCTAGAAGATCTATTTTGTTGAATTGGAAGGAAATTAATTCTCCCACTGTATTTCATTGGCTTTCTCAAACTATATTATGTTTAAATTTAGAAAAAATTAGAAGTGGTGTATTCGATACTTCTATTAAATTTGAAAAGATATGGAGACCATTTATACAATATTTTCATATGATGTAATACGACCCTGTTCCAAGCTTATTGGTTTTCTCAGCTTTAATCATATTTATGTTGAGAGGATCAGAGTTGACGACATTGATGTTTATGTATTCTTGTAAGATAATATAAACAGCCCTTTTTTCTCTCTCTTTTTTAGTTTTTCTTTTTTTTTCTATTTTTGCTTCCTTTTTCTCCCTTAGATACTAGATTAGTAGATTAGTCAACTTTGCATATATATATATATATATTCTTTTTATATTATATATTATGAAATATCTTGATTTACCTTGTTCATATATATACTATATGGTTCATGTTTCGGGAAAACTTATTTATACTGTATTCATTGCTTATGCATTCTTTCATGTGTAATGGGAATTTGTATGTGTGTAATCCCTTTGTTAATATATCAATTGTATTTTGTTCATAATATTATTAATACTAATAAAAAGATTGAAAAAGAAAATCTCTAAACAAATTAAAGAATCAGTGCTACCTCTCCAAGTGTTGTTTTGTTTAAAAGAAGAGTGGAATTACAATCACAGTATAATTTATTACTAACATATCCTATTGAAGGATATTTGCTTAATTGAAAAGTCAGTTTTATATTTTTGGGGATTAAAATAATAAGCACCGCTTCCCAATTAATGGCAGCTGGAGCTAAAAGACAAATTTTAAAGATTCGTAAAAATAATGGAGATATATCAAGTAACGATGAAGACATCAATAATACTTTTCAGGATTTTTATTCTGATCTTTATAGATCTCAACTTTCTGCAGATTCCTCCAAAATGAAGGCTTTTTTTTAAACATAAGATTAAATTTACTCAAATTACTGTTGAAGATCAGCAGATGCCTGATGCTCCAATTATTGAGCATGGAATTCAGAAAGCTATGTTGTTAATGCAGTCAGGTAAAGCTCCTGGACTTGATGAGTATTTGGTAGGATTTTACATAAAAATTGAAAGGTTACTTTCTCCATACCTTTTGGAAATATTTCATGAATCCTTTGAGAAGGGTAGTTCACCTTTTTATGAAGCTTCTATTTCCTTAATCCTTAAGAAAGATAAAAATACTACTGAATGTTCATCATATAGACCTATTTCGTTATTAAATGTGGATTCAAAATTTCTCTCTAAAATAATGGCTAACCGCTTGGATAATATGTTAACTGAAATTATCTCGATGGATCAAACAGGCTTTATTAAAGGCTGTTACTGTTTCTCCAATGTTCAGAGATTGATGAACATTATATATTCATCACTACCTAAGGAACCCCAATATGTTATCTCTTTCGATGCAGAAAAGGCATTTGATAGAGTTGAGTGGTCATATTTGTTTAAAGTTTTAGAAAAAAATTGGTTTTGGTAATAATTTCAATAGGTGGATTCAACTGATTTATAAGAATCCTATTGCCACAGTTATTACTAATAATTTCAGGTCCTCTTTTTTTCACTTTTACATGGCACAAGACTGGGTTTTCCATTAAGCCCTTCATTATTTAATCTTGTACTGGAGCCTTTGGCCATAAAACTCTGTGAAGCTAAAAATATTCATAGTATTTCTATGAATTGAACCGTACATAAGATTTCTCTTTACACAGATGATCTTTTGGTTTTTATTTCAAACCCTGTGGAATCAATTCCTAATCTTTTGGAATCACTAAAAGATTTTGGTAAATTTTCAGGATATAAACTTCAATAAAAGGGAATTCTAGCCATTAGTGTAAGAAATGCAATCATTCGACAAGCGGAAGAAGATAAATGAAGTGAGTCCATCATTGGTAAACCAAAAATTGCGGTAATAGGATGGGGTTGTAAATCAATGTTCAATACCGCAGAGATAATATCAAAAATATCTTTCCAATATTTTTTCAAAAGCGGACACGACCAGAACATATGGGTTAGAGACACTATTTCAGATTGACATCTATCACAAATAGGATTGATATAGGAATAAAAATGAGCCAATTTATCCTTGGACATATGAGCCCTGTGTACAACCTTAAACTGCATTAATGAATGTTTAGCACGTATAGATGATGTATTAACTAATTGATGAATTTTATCCCAATTCTCAATAGGAATAATAATGTTGTTGAATTGGAAGGAAATTAATCCTCCTACTGTATTTCATTGGCTTTCTCAAACTATGTTATGTTTAAATTTAGAAAAAATTAGAAGTGGTGTATTTGACACTTCTACTAAATTTGAAAAGATATGGAGACCATTTATTCAATATTTTCATATGATGTAATAGGACCCTGTTCCAGGCCTATTTGATTTTCCAGTTTTGATTGCATATATGTCAAGAGGATCGGAGTAGACGACACTGATGTTTTGTATTTTTGTGAGATATTATAAACAGCCCTTTTTTTTTCCTCTTTTCTATTTTTTCTTTTTCTCTTTTTTTTCTCTTCTATTATTAGATTTTTAGATTAGTTTTTTGCATAATAATTTTTTTTCTTATTTTCTTTTTCTTTTTTCATTTTATATTATGATACACTTAGGTTTGCCTTATCTATTTGTATATTGTATCATTTACGATGTGGGAATACTCATTTATACTGTAATCATTGCTCTTGTAATCTTTTATAGTTAGTTGAAATATGTATGCGTGTAATCTCATTATCTATGTATCAATTTTATTTTGTTGTTATTAACAATGATAATAAAAAGATGGAAAAGGAAAAAAAGATCTTTATAAAGCTAACTCATTTCGATAGATGCGGCCTGGCCTGTTGAGTCCCAGCGGCATTGTGTGCATGTTGCTTTGATTTCCAGCATCTGTAGATTTTCTAGTGTTTCTTTTTCCACTGAGGTTGGGCGAGACTACAGTCAGTGGTCATGGGTGACGGATAGAAGTTGAAAAGCTGAAGAGGAAAGTGAGGGGAAACTTCTTCACTCACTGGATGGTGAGAGTGTGGAACGAGCTGCTACCACAGTTGTTGCATGCGAGCCCGTTTTCAACGTTTCACAGAAGGTTGGATAGGTACCTGGATGGCAGGGGCATGGACAGCTGTGGTCCGGGGCAGGTCGATGCGAATAGGCAGATTTTTTCACAGAATAGATGGGCCGAACAGACTGTTTATGTGTTGTACTTCTATGGCTCTGTGAATCTGTGTCTCGTTACCGGAAATCAAACCCAATCCAACTTCCATTAGTTCCCACTCTGTCCGCCCTCTGAGCGAAGAAGTTTCCCCTTATTTTCATATTAAATATTTCACCTTCCACGTCACACTTAACCCATGACCTCTAGGTCCAGTCACACACAGCCTAAGTTGATAAAGCCTGCTTGAATTAACCCGATCTATACCCTTCAGAATTGTGTGTACCTCTTCTCTGTTCCTTACGCCACAACGGGGGTTTCCTACGCCCAGTATAGGTCTCCGTATCCCACGCTGCAAACTGTTTCCTTGAAGCTAACTGTTTTCCAATCTCTCGCCCTCTCTCTCCCCAGCGTTCTCTTCCTCTCTCCCTTCCTGTTTCAGCTACTCCCCCTCTTGCTTTCTGTCACCAATTCCGGGTGTTCCTCACTCTCCATCTATATCTGTGTGTGTGTCTCTCTCTCTCCTCCCTTTCTCTCTCCCTCCCCCACTCTCTCCATTCACCACAGTCCCTGTCTTCTCCACTCACTCTCTCTGCCGTAGACCATAGCCTATCAGTTTGCGAATGTCATCAGCGCTTTTGTCCGCACTCCCTTAAGTATTTTAAAATTGGAAATGATTCCCTTCCTGACTCCCATTTTTCCTACCACACAACTCCCTGGCTGGTTCTAATTTTCAATAAATCAGTCATTCCCACCCTGACCGCCGGGTTAACTGCGGTGAAGATAGTCAGCTTCTCCGTCTCTCCCTCCCCGACGGCCATTCCAATAACAGCGAGGACGCCCATCTCAAGTTCATGCGCCACTCCCTCAATAGCGCCTATTTCCAAACAACCTCTAACTCCCGACATGGGCACAATTTCTGGCCATTTAGAATGGGCGTCTGTTAAGAAAAATAAATTTCTCAAATCTTTCTGACGCCGTGAGACTCAACAACCCGCTGGTTAACCGAGGGGGAAGGTGTTTCAGTGGCAAGAATTGCCCGGATGGAAATACAATAATCAGTTAATGCTGGAGTCAATAAATGAATAGTCATAAACATCCCTGAATTGTACAGGGGCGAACTGGCTTTTGTTTGTTTCCAGAATAAAGGGTGAAATTACATGTCCCGGAACATGCAGTCATATAAAACAACAGCACAGAAACAGGCCCTTCAGCCCATCTAGTCAGTACCGAAACCGGTTAAAATTTCTACCCCCACCAACCTACACTGGGATCATAACTCTCCATATCCCTACTACCCATGTATCGATATAAACTTCGACTGAACATTGAAATCAAGCTCGCCCGCACCACTTGTACTGCAGGCTCATTCCATACTGTTACAATGCTCTGAATGAAGACGAATTGCCTAGAGGTAAACCTAGGTAATTTCTAAAGTAAGTACATGTTCGGCACAGCATTGTGGGCCGAACGGCCTGTATTGTGCTGTCGGTTATCTATGTTGCTATATTTCCCTCCATATTCCCCATAAACTTCTCACATTTCACCCTGATTGTAGCCCTACCCAACCTAAATAGAAAAAGCCTGCTTGCATTTACCCCATCTATGCCCCTTGTAATTGTGTTTAACTTTATCAAATCCCCTCTCAATCTTCTATTCTCTAAGGAATCCAGTCTTACCCTCCGCAATCTTTCCTTATTACAGAGGTCCCCGCGATCCGGCAACACGCTGGTATTTTTTCTGTAATCCTTCAACCTTGTTTACACCTTTCCTGTAGGTCGGTGACCAAAACTGCTCACAGTTCTCCTAATTAGACTTCACCACCGTATTATACAACTTCAACATAACAGCCTGTCTCCTGTACTCAATACATCGACGTATGAATGGCAACGTGGCAAAAGCTTTCTTGAGGACCCTATCTACCTGTGGCACAACTTTTGCTGGATTATGTAGCTGTGTCCCCAGATCTCTTTGTTTATTCACAGTCCTCAGTGCCCCAATGTTCACTGTGTGAGACATAGCTTGGTAGGTCTGAGAGAAGTGCGAAGCCTTGCTCTGTTCTGCATTAATTTCCATCGGCCATATTTCAGCCCACTTTACAACTGATGCAGATCCTTCTGCAAGCCATGATACCGTCCTCACTGTGCACTACAGCCCCAAAGGTGGTGGCATCCGCAAATCTGCTCATCAGTGAATCACATTATCCTCCAGATCATTGATATAGATGACAAACAACAAAGGGAAAAGCACTGATCTCTATCTGAGGCTGTGTCCTCTTGTCCTAGACTCTTCCACGTCCTGTCCACATCTACTCGGTCTAGCCCTTTCAGCTTCGAAAGGATTTAAATGAGATTCCCCTTCATCCTTTTGAATTCCAGCGAGTGCTGACCCAGAGTCATCAAACTTTCCTTGTGATAACACTTTCTTTCCCAGAATCATCCCTGTGAACCTCCTCGGGACTCTGTCCAATACCAGCACATCCATTCTAAGCTGAGGGGCCGAAACTGTTCACAAAACTCAAGGTGAGGCCTCACCCGGGCCTTGTTAAACCTCAGCATCACATCTTTGTTCTTGTATTCTAGATCTCTTGAAATGAATGTTAACATGACATTTGCCTTCCTCACCACCGACTCAACCTTTAAATTAAACTTCTGGGTGTTCTGCACAAGGAGTCCCAAGTCCCTCTGCATTTCAGATTCCTGGATTTTCTCCCCGTTATACAAAAATAGTCCGCACATTTATTACTACTACTAAAGTGCTTGACCATGCATTTTCGAATATTTTCATGCTCATTCTCCTAATCCGTCTAAGTCATTCTGCATCTGACCTGTTTCCTGAGCTCTATCTGCCTCTCCAACAATCTTCCTATCATCTGCAAACTTGGCGATAAACGCATCTGTTCAATCATCTAAATTTTTAACATACAGCAGGAAAAGAAATGCTTCCAACACCAACTGCTGCGGAACACCACTAGTCACTGGCAGCCAACCAATCCTCTATCTTCCCACTATTTTTTGCTTTGTTGTATGCCCTTTCTTTTGCTTTTACAATAGCTTTGACTTCCCTTGTCAGCCACGGTTGTACTATTTTGCCATATGTGTATTTCTTCATTTTTGGAATACACATGTCCTGCAGTTTCCTCATTTTTCCCCAGAAAGTCATGCCATTGCTACTCTGCTGACATCCCTGCCAGCAGCTCCTTTCAATTTACTTTGGCGAACTCCTCTCTTCTCACACAGTAATTTCCCTTACTCCACTGAAATACCGCTATATCAGACTACACCAGATTATCATTTTGATCTTCCAGAGGTCCAACTTTATTCAGTGCAAACCTTTTGCTCGGATCATGTTTGTGGAATCCTCAATAATTCTCTTCACCTTGTCTATTCATGCCTTCTTTTAGCCGCCCGGATTTCTCTCCTGAGCGTTCTCTTGCATGTATTAGACTCCATAAGGACCTCATTTGATCCTACTTGCCATTCTCTGCCATTCACCTCCTTTCTTCTTTTAACCAGCGCCTCAATAATTCTTGCATATCAGCGTTCCTAGACTTGCTATTCTTACCTTTAGTTCTGCGTGGCACTTGCAAGCTTATAGTCTTAAAATTCCGTTTTTGAAGGCCTCACACCTTCCAAGTACATTTTTGCCACAAAGCAGCAGCCTGTCTCAATCCACACTTGCCAGATCCATTCTGACACCATCAAAATTGCGCTTTCTCCAATTCACAATCTCAACGCACGGATCAGGCCTAAGTTTTGCATATTTAAGTGCATATTTTTGGCATCGTGGTCACTGGATGCAAAGTGTTCCTATGCACAAACTTCTGTCCCCTGCCCTGCCTCATTCCTTCATAACAGATTCAATACTGTATACTCGCTTGTTGGGACCTTTGGTACTGATGAAGGAAAAGTTGTTCGACACATTTCACAAACTCTATCCTCCCTTGTCCATTTGCATATAGGTCAAACTCAAGGCCCGCGGTGGAATTATCTTTGGCCCGCGAGATAATATCTAGTTACTATTAAAGCTGGCCCCAGTAATCGAAGAGCCTATGGCGTATGATATGGCTAATGCTGAGTTTAATCAGGTACCAGGTTTTCAGGGTTTTTAGTGTTTATACGGCAGTCTTCTTCATAAGAAACGGAATTTGTAAAGTGAAACACTTTGTAGTTATAGCAGAGACTGAGACACATGAGAGCAGTCTGAAAAAACGGAGGCAACGAAAGCTGCGTTCGCACGCGTCCGACTGATCCGGCCCGCATGAAGCTGCATTTTGCTCAATCCGGCCCGTGACCTAAAATGAGTTTGACACCCTTGTTTTATTCGAACTCCACAGCCTTGCTTTAAAGCCTCCCTCATCCCGCCCTCCCCGGGCGCGGATGCTCCAAGAGACACGTACTCACAAACCCCCGCAGGCTTTTCTCCCTTTGTTGCGGACCTAGCCTTTGTGCCTGCACGCTGGCTAATTGTGAGCCGGTTCGAGTGTGCTAGGAAATGGGTCGCCACAGTCCCGTTAAAGTGGCCATACCTTTCTTATTTCCCAGTTCCACACAGGACGCCTCACTAGTCCTGTTTGCAGTCTGTCCTGACGGAGCACTGCCGTGACATTTTCTCTGGCCCTGCGCCGGACAGTCCCGTTCACACACAGGGTGGAGCCTCAACCCAGCAGGATCAAACTCACAGCCTGAGACTGGCCGAATAAAACGGAGAATCTCCGCCCCGCTGGTTGCGTCAGAGGAATAAGGAGGAAAAGTGAGATCTGCACGGAAATCCAGACAGAAACGACATGCGACCGCGAGGGAAGGTTCACAAATTCTCTGTAGTTCTGTCTGTGTCTGCTGCATTTGTCCTGGTTCCCTCTCCTCCCGCTGACCGACCTGTACCTGACCGGCGAGCAGGTGAGGGATCAGAACTGCGGACAGCCTCATTAACCTCGGCTCATCCGGATAGGGAATCAGCGACTGACACTGTATAACAGCATCGGCAGCAGCAGTACAGACTGAATTCTCGGTGCATGGTCGGCATGTTTGTCATCTGGGACCGCCACTGAACCCCGTCCGTTATCAACATCAGAGGTAAATGTTGTCTCCGATTCTACAAATCAGTGAGCGTTTACAGCGGGGCTCGGCTTTTGTCGGGGTCGGGAGGGAATACAAGGGGAGAAGGGAGACGGTCAAGTTAACAAATTAATTGTTGACCAGATCTGTTACAAGAAACGACGACGTTCCCTTCTGTCATACACATTTTCTACGGTGGTTTCTACTGAGTCAGTGCAGATGAACCTTGCCCACGGAGAATGACATCTAAAATGTCCCACAGGTCCCTTCTTCGATTTCTCTCACTCTCTGCCTCTCCCCCTCCCCCCCCTCTCTCCCTCTCTCCCCCCTCCCGCCCTCTCTCTCTCACTCTGTCACGCAGAGACACACACACGCACTCACACAAAATAAAAACTAACTACTCAGAATAACAGAGCGACCGTGAGATTTTGCTGTTTTACTACTCGGACAGTCGCTCTGGAGAATGTCAAAGATCAATTTATTTAAATAAATTGCAAAAAAATGATATTAAAACTATAAATGTAGAGAGTTTGGAGTAAAATTAAATATTGGAATCTCACAAAGTCTGGTAGCAATTATAACCAGTAGTCATTCAGATTGCAGACACTGGGGAAGTTTCTTTTATATATCAACGGGTGTTTATTGTTTTATTTTCCTGTAACAGAAATACTTAAATACAACATTAATCCACCTTTGTGCACAGTTGAAGTGGAGTGTCGAACTGGTCTGTCTGGTTTTAGCAGAGAATCCATCCTGTGGACAGGCAACAGCTTGTACAGGGAAAATCGCGCTGTGAGTCTCACAGAACAGTGTTACGAAAACCCCGTAACCAGGTAACTTACCAGCAAAGATAGATAAATCAGCTGAGTCGGATGCTACTATTTTCAAACGTTTTATTCAACAAGGGCACAAACGTATGGTTAATACAAAACATTCAGATCGTCAAAACTCAATCTAAAACACCGGTGTAACCATAATCAATCAGAAATAAGCTCTACAGTTGTCTAGGGGGTAATACTGAGTCCAACGGAAGTCTAAAGAGTCACTCAGAAGTTTGCAGGCTTTTTCCTTTATAGTTTAGAAAAGATGCACACTAGCCCGTCGTCTTGGCAGAGCAAATCCTTGGAATCAGGGGAGCAGACTTCCCCGTTGTTATTTTAAAAGCAGTCTTTCGTTGGTTTTAGCCACAGATTCAAATTCGGAATCTAGCGTACGTGGCTTCCTTCAAAATGGCGTCCCGCTCCCACGGGAATCGATCTCGTGTCTCCTGGGTGCGTCTGCTGAGGTGTATCTGAGGGTCCTCCCCTCAGACCCGCCTTTATACTTCTTCACGGGATCGCAGGTATCAATCAAGTTGCAGGTAATGCGATCTTTCTCTCAACCAGCCCACTTTGCCCGAGGGCTTTTCACGTGGTCTCCGTGAGACAATAGTCAAAGTCACCTTTATTCTGCTTCTTGGGAGAACGTGGTCTTCCGCACGTCTCTCTCTCTTGGGTTAGCTGACCCCCCCTTAACTAGAGTTCTTGCGATTTTCACAAAGGAGGGGGCCAACGGCATAACAACAGCAACACCAGCCCCTCCCCCGCAGCTTCTAAATATCTGTCGCTGGACTGGTTGGACTGAAGTTAGCAGCAAACGACTTGAAAATATACCGACACGGAGACAGAACATTCTTGGTGAATTGAGGTGAGACTAACTCAGCTTCTGATTTTTTTTTTTCCGGATCTTTATTCCCAATCAGCACGTTGTCTGTGTTTTGGGTCAGTGATCAAGAAGTCATCAGTTCTATAGTAACCTCATCTGGCGGTGGTGGTGTCAGTGATCCTGCAGTTTACCGTCCGCACGGGTGAGATTTTCCACAATTTATGTCAAGGTTAAAAACAGTTCTCGAACCAGAGGTTACGATTTCAAAGCCAGCGTGTGAAAAGCTGTTTTGCCAACACGGGTTCCGTTTCCAAACTTGTCATTTCAGATGAATGTGTGTTCTTTCCTGTTTGTGACTGTGTTTATTCTGGGTGTTTCGAGCTGATCTCCTCAGCGTCATGTAGAAGCAAAGACTTTGATTTTGCTTTAGGCCTCGATACATAGAGAACAGTTGGAGGTGGGGATGGGGAAACAGTTACAGAAAGCGGCAGGTGGTATTACAGAACGAAAACCATGATTTCACTGTGTGCGCAGAAAGCCCGATGGGCTGAGTGGTCAATTTCTGCGTGGTATGTTCACAACAAAAGCTCTGACTACAGTCATTGTAAATCAATTTAATGCAAACCGCCCATAACACATGTAAATTACCTGTCGCCGAACTAAAGCCGCAATTAAATCATCCAGGGCGTTGACATAGATGATAAGCAACAATAGATCCAGCACCGGTCCCTGGGCCATCCAACTACCCACTGGTCTCCAGTCACAGAGGGTTCAACCATCTTTCATCATTTGCTGGCTTCTCCCGCGAAGCTGATGGCCAAACCAATGTATCACCACATCCAGCATCTCCAAGCCCCTGAACCTCAGACCATAAGGCAGAGGAGCAGGATCAGACCATTCAGCCCATCGAGTCGGCTCTGCTAGTCCATGATAGCTGATCCCAGATCCCACTCAACCCCACACACCTGCCTTCTTGCCAATTCCTTTAATACCCAGACCGATCAGGAAATGATCAACTTCCACCTTAAATATCTGCATGAACTTGGCCTCATCTGCAGTCCATGGCAGAGTATTCCACAGATTTACTGCTCTCTGGCAATGAAAAAAACTCTTCCTTACCTCTGTTCTAAAGGGTTGCCCCTCAATTTTAAGGCTGTGCCCTCTAGTTCAGGATACCGCCACCATCAGAGAAATCCTATCCTAACTAACCTTTCAACTTTCAGTAGGTTTCAATTGGATCCCCAGACATTCTTCCAAATTCCAGTGAGTACAGGCCCAAAGCCGTCAAATGCTCCTCTTATGTTAACCCCTTCATTCCCGGAATCATATGCGTGAACTTCCTCGGGACTCTCCAATAACAACACATCCATGCTGAGATATGTCCAGAACTGTTGGCAATTACTCCAAATGTGACCTGACTAGTCTCTTATAAAGACTCAGCATAATCTCCTTGCTTTTATATTCTATTCCTCTTCAAATAACTGCCAACATTGTTTTTACCTTTTCCCAAAGACGCAACCTGTAAATTAACCTTCTGGGAGTCTTGCACGTGGACGCCTAAATCCCCCTACACCTCTGATGTTTGAAACTTCTCCCTATTTAGATAATAGTCTGTGCTATTGTTTCTTTTACCAAAAACGCATTGTCATACATTTCCCAACAGTTTATTCCATCTGCCACTTTTTCGCCCATCCTTCCAATTTGTCTAATTCCTGCTGCAATCGCATTGCTTCCTCGGCACCACCTTCCCCTCCGGCTATATTCCTATCATCCATAAACACTGCCACAAAGCCATCAATTCCATTATCTAAATCATTAACAAACAATGTGAAAAGCAGCGATCCCGTTACTGACCCCTGAGGAACACCGCTAATCATGGGCAGGCAGCCAGAAAAGCCCCTTTTATTCCCACATGTTGTCTCTTGCCTGGCAGGCATTCCACTCTCCATGACAGTATCTTTTCTATAACTCAATCGGATTTTAACATGTCTTGTGTGTGGCACCTTATCAAACGCCTTCCGAAAATCCAAGTAAATTATATCCATTGTCTAAGCCCTTCTGGTATCCAAAGGAAAACTTTAATATTGTTTTCTTTACTACTCTGAAAGCATCATAACTGAGGCCGGCCGAACAGTGCTACAGAGATGTGACTGTAAGACCGGGTCTAGATGTCCGTTATTACAGATTACACAGTGTTGTGAAAGAACAGCAGCTCAAAGGGGAAAAATCTGCGTAGATGTTAACTAAGGAATCCGAATGTTCTCAATTCAAGATATAGAGGTAGTATTAATGCACAATAAGTGTGATTTTATATACTTAACAGCAGTGAAAAGGGGGATCCGGAGATAGTAAACAATAGAGATCCAGCAGATGTGGAAAAAAGAGATTCGCACGCGAAATGCTGGAGGAAGTCCGCAGGCCTGGCATAATCGATGGAGAGGAATCTCTCGACCTGAAACGTCGTCTGTCTATTCTCCGTAGATGCTGTGTGACCTATGATTTCTGCCAGCATTTTGTGGTTGTTATGGGTACAGTGTCATAGACCCCAGAATAAGATCTGTCAATTGGGTGAAGGTAAGTATCCTTTGAAGTTTTGCAGCTACGTATTGAGAGACGAGCCAATTGACAAGGCTATCACATTATGTCACAATATTTTTAGAGTGTACATTATAGCCCTCTGCGGGAACATTTTATTTTTGGTTTTCTCCTTTTGTGCAACAAATACGGATTCATAAGAAACATTGTGAGTGGCTCCATGCCGTTGGAAGCGGGATCAGGCTCCGCTGAATGGGGCTGAGTCACGGGGCCTCCGGTTATCTCCAGCCCGATCATGGCATTAGGTAGCACTGGAGACACAGCACGTTTGTAAGGATTTGCGGTGATGCTATGGCCCGACTATTGCCATGCTGCTTATTAAGTCCCCCGATTTGATCCTGGTCTTGTCACAGGACAATTTACAATGGCCAAATAACCTGCCTACTGTGTGGGGACGGAGGCATCCGGATCACCCGGAGGAAACCCATGCGATCACAGTGAGAACCTGCAAACTCTTACTGGCAGCGGCGGGGATTGCATCCAGGTCGTTCTAACTGTAAAGGCTTAGGCCATTGTATAAGTCGTTGGTGAGACTGTGTTTGGAGTACAAAGTATGGTTCTGGCCGTTATATGTTTGAAAAGGCTTGGTTAAAGTGGAAAGAGTGCAGGGATTTGTGAGTCTGTTGTCAGGGTCAGAGATGTCCGTTCTGGGGAGAGAATGTCCACTCTATGTTTTTACTCCCTGGAATGTCGGAGACTGAGCAGCAATCTTACAGAAGTGTTTTAAATTATGAAGGGCAGAGTAACTGACACGCTCTGGTTTATTGTGTAATTCAGGTCATCGCCAGCAGGTGGTGCTTTCTTCTACCCGGAGGGCAGACAAGAAGACGACAATCGACCAACAACAGTCAGAGTCATAATAGACACAGGTATGTTCACTGGGCTCTTTCTCACTAAAACTCTATCATCACAATACACGTGTACATAGAACATAGAATAGCACAGCACATTGCAGGCCCTTCGGCCCACAATGTTGTGCCGACCCTCAAACCCTGCCTCCCATATAACCCCCCACCTTAAATTCCTTAAACACCTTAAATCTAGTAGTCTCTTAAACTTCACTAGTGTATCTGCCTCCACCACTGACTCAGGCAGTGCATTCCACGCACCAACCACTCTCTGAGTGAAAAACCTTCCTCTAATATCCCCCTTGAATTTCCCTACCCTTATCTTAAGGCCATGTCCTCTTGTACTGAGCAGTGGTGCCCTGGGGAAGAGGTGCTGGCTGTCCACTCTGTCTATTCCTCTTAATATCTTGTACACCTCTATCATATCTCCTCTCATCCTCCTTCTCTGCAAAGAGTAAAGCCCTAGCTGCCTTCATCTCTGATCATAATCCATACTCTCTAAACCAGGCAGCATCCTGGTAAATCTCCTCTGTACCCTTTCCAATGCTTCCAGATCCTTCCTATAGTGAGGCGACCAGAACTGGACACAGTACTCCAAGTGTGGCCTAACCTGAGCTTTACAGAGCTGCATCATTACATCACATTTCTTAAAGTCTATCCCTCGATTTAACAGCACCTCTTTCACCTCAGACGGTTGAAGAGGTTTGGAATGGTTCCCGAAATCCCAAGAACTTTCTACAGGGGCACACTTGAGAACATCCTGAGAGTCTGAGGGAACTGAGAGAGTGGTGTGGACAGCTCAGTTCATCTGTAGATGTGAACTTCCCACTACCCAGGGTATTTACATTTACATTAATACAGGGTATTATTTTTTTTTACTGAGTTAAGTATTGTATGTAATTAGTTTTGCTACAACAAGTGTATGGGACATTGGAAAAAAAGTTGAATTTCCCCATGGGGATGAATAAAGTATCTATCTATCTATCTATCTATCTATCTATCTATCTATCTATCTATCTATCTATCTATCTACATTATTGTGTAAAAAGTACCCGTAGGATCATTGTGGAGCTCAGTCACCCCAACCACAGACTGTTGCCACTGCTACCATCCGGGAAACGATACCTCAGCGTAAAAGCCATGACCAACAGGATCCGGGACAGCTTCTTTCACCAGGACATTGGACTGATTAATTCATGGTGATACAATTGAATGTCCTGTTGTACATATTAATTATTATAAATTACTATCAATTGCACATTTAGATGGAGAGATAACGTAAAGATTTTGTACTCTTTAACTATATGAAGGATGTAAGTAATAAAATCAATTCAATTCAATTCACCCTCTTCACTATCTGTTCTGTCATTCTGGCTCCAATCCTCCCTGCAACTTTAGTTTAACCACCCACCCCACAGGGAAACACAAGCAAACCTTATCACTAGGATAGTAGTCACCTTCCAGTTTTGTTCCACTAACTAACAAATCCCCTATCACCCCCCTTTGACTTTCCTCTGCCAGGTAATTCCCACCAACAGTTTCTAAGATAGTCCACCTATTCTCGTGAGGGATGGCCACAACAGTACTCTGTGATGGCTATTTAACCTCATTCCCCTTCCTGACTCTTCCTTCCTTCCTGTGTCCTGCACCTTGGGTGGAACTCACCTCTCTTCATGTCATACCTACCACCCCATTCAACTGCTGGATGATCCAGAATTCATCCATTTCAAGTTGCAACTCCTTAAAGTGCTGGATTACAAGCTGCAGCTGGATGCACATCTTGTAGGTGAAGACATCAGGGACACTGGAGGTCTCCCCATCTACCCATTAATGTCCCCTCCAATTTGAAATATGTGCGCAAATACCTTCTGCTGTGCAATATTTACCCTGTGTCAGCAATATTGTGTGCACTGAATTTTATATTTTGAGGTATTCATTTCAACAGCTAGCAAATCACTGTTGATAAGAACTATGATCTCCTCTGGGATTGATCGAGTTCATCTGCACTCTCACACAACCTATGTAGCAGGTAATGAAGGATTTTCTTACCAGAACCTTTGCATACTGTCCATATCTTATTGGCTTGCTAAATGATGCTTTGAAAAGTCAGATTTCTAAGTATTACTCAATTTCTTCCCACTTGCAAATTCTCCAGCAACTTTTGCATCACCACAATACACACAGGTAACACCAGCTTCTGTATTGTACATAATTATTCCCCCTGAACCCTCCCCCAGGGGACTGAAGGTGGTGAACTGATTGATGGCAATGCCAATGAATATGAAGGGAAGGGCAGTAGTTTGTCTCATTGGAGTCTGGCACATTTGTGATGTGAAAGCTACTTGTTGCCAGGGCAAAGGTGTTTGATATCATTGTGTAGCCAGAGAGAATGGCTTGAAGCATGTTCTCACTGGTAGAAAATTCCAGAACAAGAGGTTCCAGAACAACAAGGAACACACACAAAATGCTGGATGAACTCAGCAGGCCGGGCAGTATCTATGGAAAAGAATATTATTGTTGAGTTCCTCCAGCATTTGTGTTTCTTGGATCTCCAACATAGAAACCACCCCCCCTGGAAAACACCTACAGCATAATACAGGCCTGGTGCACAATGCTCTGCTGAACATTACTTATTTTAGAGATTACCTGGAGTTCCCCATAACCTCCTATTTTTCTACGTGCCATGTTTTTATCCAGGAGCCTCTTAAAAGACCCTATCGTATCTGCCTTCATCACAGTCGCCGGCAGTCCATTCCACACACTCGCCACTCTGCGTAAAAAAAAACTCCCCCCCTCGTTGTGATATCACGTGTCAGAAAGGGATGGTACAGAGTACCGAGCATGCGCAGAAATGAAGAATGATCGAAAAGCATGGTAGCGTAAAACGTGGTTTTGTTGCTGTTAAATAAAAGGTCAATTCTTCCAGAATATGGTTGTTATGAGTAACCCACGGTACGTATAAAGAACACAACACCCCTGACAGCTCCTTCCAACAGGCTTCCAAGCACCTTAAAACTGTACCCTCCCTACAGGTCTTCTCTTGTTTGTGATTGGAGGTAGAAAAAAAGGTGATTTTCTCAACTGGTGATGTAAAAGATTTTGTTCCCTTTCTCCGAGTTCCTAATCCTTGCATTTAGATAGCTGGAGCTCAGCTCTGTCTGAGAGATCCATCGGTTCCCATTCCCTCATCAACCGGAAGCTCCCCGGGGCCCGTGTACGGATCATGGGACTGAGAGAGAGGGAAGAGAGCAGGACTGTGCTGGAATTGCGGACTACGGTGTCCGAAGCTCAGAGAAATTTCCCTAAAACGGTGTTGCAAACTCCACGTGGCTAACACTCTTACCGGATGCTGATACTTCCGTTTGTGCACTGCACGCATGCGTGATGTTCGGGTACATTAACAACGCTGACGCCTGCGCATTACATCGGTGCTTCGGCGACCACAAAATTTTTGATGCATGGATTTATAGGTAATCACGGTGCCATTGAAAGTTTCTGCAGCACCGGTTGCATGTCCACAGCTCAGTTTTGTTTGGTTTGGCGGCTCCCATAAACAAAAACGTCAATACTAACAGCAAATCAGTGTATCTAATGCCAAAGTAGAATTCTGTTGCAAATTCAGATATGAAACAGAAGAGATTCTGCAGTTGCTGGAGATAGAGAGATGCACAGACACAATGCTGGAGGAACTCTGTAGTTCAGGCAGCAACTAAGCAGAGGAGTACACAGTCTAGGCATGCTGAAGGGGCTCGGTATAAACGTAATCTATTTATTCCTCTCCACATTTGCGGCCTGATCTGTTGATTTCCTCCAGTACTTTGCAGAAATTAACCACCTTTTTTCAATCAAACAGTTTCACAATGTTTCTGATCTTTCATTTGCAGCCACATCCTGCTGGTGTGATTCCTCTTCCTCCTACTCATCTTAAACTCCAGGCCTCATTTGTTTCTGGAGCCCCAAAGTGCTGACTCAGGCTGGCAACTCTGGTTTCTGACTCTTCTCCATCGAAGATTGACTTGCTAGTCTGCTGTCAGGCTTTAGAGGCACATTGCAACAACCCAGCTGTCTGAGGCACAGTCCTTTGAAATTAGTGAAGTGACCCAAACCGTTCAAAAGAGCGGGGAAGAAGGAGTTTAACCACCTTAGCCTGGAGCACTGAAGAATTTGAGAACCACAGTTTGGACATCATCTTATTCAGCCTGGAGAAAAACATGCAAGTGTATAAGATGATGAGAGGCATTGGTCGTGTGGATAGTCAGAGGCTTTTCCCCAGGGCTGGCACGGCTAACACGAGGGAGCATAGGTTTAAGTTTAAGTTGCGTGGAAGTTGGTACAGAGATGATGACAGCACTAGTGTGGTGGGTTTTTTTTCTTACACAAAGTGCCTGCTGATATGGACTATATTGTTTATGGGAGCTGCCACACACAAAAAAACAAGTATTGTCATGGAACCGGTGTTTGCAGAAACTTTCAATGGCAGTAATTACCCATAAATCTGTGCGTTAAAAATTTCGCTTTCACTGAAGGACCGATTGAATGCGCAGGCGTCTGCGTTGTTCACTTACCCGGATATCACGCATGCGCGCAGTGCACAAATGGAAGGATCAGCATAAGGTAAGAGTGTTCGCCACGTGAAGTTTGCAACACCGATTTAGGGAAATTTTTCTGAGCTTCGGACACTGTGACCCGCAATCCCGGCACAGTCCTGCTCTCTTCCCTCTCTCTCAGCCCCGGGGAGATTCCGGCCGATGAGGGAATGGGAACCGATGGATCTCTCAGACAGAGCTGAGCTCCAGCTATCTAAGTGCAAGGATTAGGAACTCGGAGAAAGGGAACAAAATCTTTTACAGCAGCAGTTGAGAAAATCACCTTTGTTCTACCTCCACTCATAAAAAAAGAGAAAATCTGTGGAGAGGGCACAGTTTTAGGGTGCTTGGAAGCCTGTTGGAAGGAGATGTCAGGGGTGTTGTGTGCTTTATACGTACAGTGGGTTACTCATAACAAATAATATTCCGGAAGAGTTGACCTTCTATTTAACAGGAACAAAACCATGTTATACGCTACCATGCTTTTCGATCATTCTTCATTACTGCGCATGCTCGGAACTCTGAAACATTACGTTCTGACACGTGATATCACTACTGCAATAATATTCTTTTCCATAGATGCTGCTAGGCTTGCTGAGTTCCTCCAGCATTTTGTGTGTGTGCCTTGTTCTACCACCTCTTGTTCTGGAATTTTCTACCGGTGAGAACATGCTTCAACCCATTCTCTCTGGTTACATAATGATATCAAACACCTATGCCCTGGCCAACAAGTAGCTTTCAGATCACAAATGTGCCAGGCTCCAATGAGACAGTCTACTGCCCTTCCCTTCATATTCATTGGGATTACCATCACTGAGTTCATCACTGTCAGTCCCCTGGGGGAGGGTTCAGGGGGAATATATATGTACAATACAGAAAGTGGAGTACCCTGAGTGTATTGTGATGATGCAAAAGTTGCTGGAGTATTTGCAAGTGGGAAGAAGTCCAGTAATCTTTGGAAATGTGACTTTTTAAATCATCATTTAGCAAACAAATCAGATATGGATAGTATGCAAAAGCTCTGAAGAGAACATTGTTCATTACCAGCTACAGGCTTGCTACATAGGCTGTGTGAGAGTGCAGATGAACTCGATCGAACTGAGAGGAGATCAAAGTTCTTACTTTCAGTGATTTGCTAGCTGTTGAATGAATACCTCAAAATGTAAAATTCAGTGCACACCATATTGTTGTCATTGGGTAAATATTGCGCAGCACAAGGTTTTTGTGAACATATTTTAAATCAGAGGGGACATTGGTGGGAAGGTGTGGAGACTGCAGTGTCCCTGATGCCCTCACCAACAAGATGTGCATCCAGCTGCAGCTTGTAACCCTGCACGTTAAGGAGCTGGAACTTGAAATGGATGAATTCCAGATCATCTGGCAGTCAGATGGGGTGATGGATATGAAATGAAGAGATGTGAGTTCCACCCAGGCTGCAGGACACCGGAAACTGGGTGAGAGTCAGGAAGGTGAATGAGGTTAAATAGCCATCACAGAGTACTGTTGTGGCCATCCCCCACAAGAATAGGTGGACTACTTTAGAAACTGCTGTGGGGGGGATTACCTGATGGGGGAAAGTCAAAGGGGAGATGGGGGATTTGTTAGTTAGGAGAACAGAACTAGAAGGTGACTAATATCATAGTGGCAAGGCTTGCTAGTGCTCCCCTGTGGAGTGGGTGGTTAAACTAAAGTTGCAGGGAGGATTGGAGCCAGAATGACAGAACAGATAGTGGAGAGGGTGAATTGAATTGACTTTATTATGTACATCCTTCATACTCTTTAAAGAGTAGAGATCTTTAAGTTATGTCTCCATCTAAATGTGCAATTTCTAGCAATTTATAATAATTAATATGTACAACAGGGCATTCAAGATAACAGAAATACAATTGTATCAGCATGAATGAATCAGTCTGATGGCCTGGTGGAAGAGGCTGTCCCGGATCCTGGTGTCCTGGCTTTTATGCTGCGGTACCGTTTCCCGGATGGTAACAGCTGCAACATTCTGTGGTTGGGATGACTGAGCTCCCCAATGATCCTGCAGGTCCTCTTTACACAATAATGTAAATATCCCGGATAGTGGGAAATCCACATATACAGATGGGCTGGACTGTCCACACCACTGTCTGCAGAGTCCCGCGACTAGGGAAGTACAGTTCCCATACCAGGCAGTGATGCAAACTCTCGGGATGTTCTCAAGTTGCCCCTGTAGAAAGTTCTTGGGATTTGGGGAACCATTCCAAACTTCTTCAACCGTCTGAGGTGAGAGGCGCTATTGTGCCTTTTTCACCAGACAGCCGGTATGTACAGACCTGATGAGATCCTCGGTAAGGTGTATGCTGAGGAACTGAAAGCTGTTCACCCTCTGAACAGCAGATCCATTGATGTTAGAAGTGTTTATCCTGTATCAATTCTTTCTGTCATCCACAACCTGCTCCTTTGTTTTTGTGACAATGAGGGAGAGGTTGTTTTCTAGACACCAGAGAGATGTTGTTCAGACTGCAGACAGAGTCAGCAATTAAAAGGTTGGGCATGGTGATATGAATGTGCTGAGCTGTGTATATCACAATGCAAGAAGCATTGTAGGAAAGCCAGATTAACCCAGGGCATGGAATTATGATGTTATAGCTATTACAGGGAGCAGAGTACACCCAACTATCTGAGGCATTTAGAGGAACAAATTTGTAGAGAGATCACAGACTTTACCAAGAAACATGAAACTATCTCAAGAAACAACGTTTGAGATTGTAAGCGATTTTACCTTTCCATATATTGACTGGGACTCCCATACTGTAAAAGGACTAAATGGGGTAAAGTTTGTCAAATGTGCCCTTAATCAGTACATAGAATTCCTGATGTAGAAGTGTGCAATAAGCTGTTAGGAAATGATCCAGGGCTAGTGTCTGTAATTAGTGTATGGGAACACTTTGTATCCAGAGGTCATAATGCTATTAGATTCCAAGTAAATATGGAAAAAGAGAGGTCTGGAACACAGGTTGAGATTCTAAGTTGGAGAAAGGTCAATTTTGATGGTATCAGAAAGGATTTCACAAGTGTGATTTGGGACAGAATGTTTTTTGGCAAAGGAGTACTTAGTCAGTGGGACGCCTTCAGAAGTGAAATTTTAAGGGTGTGGTGTTTGTGTGTGTCTGGAACATATTTCCTGCCTCTATCTTGTCCAATCCCTTAATAATCTTATATGTTTCAATCAGATCCTCTCTCAATCTCCTTAATTCCAGCGTGTACAAGCCCAGTCTCTCTAACCTCTCTGCGTAAGACAGTCCAGACATCCCAGGAATTAACCTCGTGAATCTACACTGCAGTTCCTCTACAGCCAGGATGTCCTTCCTTAACCCTGGAGACCAAAACTGTACACAATACTCCAGGTGTGGTCTCACCAGGGCTCTGTACAAATGCAAGAGGATTTCCTTGCTCTTGTACTCAGTTCCATTTGTAATAAAGGCCAAAATTCCATTAGCCTTCTTCACTGCCTGCTGCACTTGCTCATTCACCTTCAGTGACTGATGAACAAGGACTCCCTTACCCAACTCTATACCATTCAGATAATAATCTGCCTTCCTGTTCTTACTCCCAAAGTGGATAACCTCACACTTATTCACATTAAACGCCATCTGCCAAGATGTTGTTCAGACCTCAGATAGAGTCAGCAATCAAAAGGTTGAGCATGGTGTGATGAATGAGCTGAGCTGTGAATATCACAATGCAAGAAGCATCGTAGGAAAGCCAGATGAGCTCAGGACAGGGAATTCTGATATTGTTTCTATTACTGGGAGTTGGTTACACACAGCAATCTGAGGGATTTAGAGGAACAAATTTGTAGAGATATCACAGACTCTGCCAAGAAACAAAGGCTGAGATTGTAAGCGATTTTACCTTCCCATATATTGTCTGGGACTCCCATACTGTAAAAGGACTAGAGTTTGTCAAATGTGCCCTTCTTCAGGATGTAGAATTTCTGATGTAGAAGTGTGAAATAATCAGTTAGGAAATGATCCAGGGCTGGTGACAGAAATGAGTGATCATAATGCCATGAGATTCAAAGTAAATAAGGAAAAAGAGAGGTCTGGAACACAGGTTGAGATTCTAAATTGGAGAAAGGTCACTTTTGATGGTATCAGAAAGGATCTGACAAGTGTGGTTTGGGACAGAATCTTTTATGGCAAAGGAGTACTTAGTAAGTGGGAGGCCTTCAGAAGTGAAATTTTAAGGGTGTAGAGTTTGTGTGTGTCTGTCAAAATAAAAATTGAGATGCAAATGGTGCAGGGAACCTTGGTTTTCAAGAGGAATCGAGGTCCCATATATTTTGTTCCTCTAAATGCCTCAGGCTGTTGGGTGCAACCAAGATGCATTAATGGCTACAATATCATCATTCCATGCCCTGAGCATATCTGACCTTTTTTTTAGTTGTCATCTGTTGGCTTCTAAAAGCTTGCCAATAATATTTGCTCTTTTGTTTGCCCTCTGTTTGGCTTTTATGTTGTGTTTGGCTTGTCATTTCACCACAGTTGTGTCCTCCTGCCTTTCCAATGCATCCATCACTCAGCTCCCAAATTGCTCCAGAAACTCCAGCCATTGCTGCTCCATTGTCACTGCTGCCAGTTTCCCTTCCAATCGAGTCTGGCCAGCTTCTCTGTCATTGAAACATGGAGAAGTTCAGTACAGAAACATGCCATTTGGCCCATCTTCTCAATGCTGGAAAAACATTCAAGCTGTGGAATGCAATGACCTGCACCGGGACCATAGCACTCCATACACCTACCATCCAGATACCCATCCAAACTTCTCTTAAATTGTGAAATCGAGCTACCATACACCACTTGTGCTGGCATCTCATTCCACACTCTCATGGCCAATAATTTGTTCCCCATAAGTTTTCACGTCCCCACTTACCCATCACCTCTGGTTGTTGTCACACTTAAAATCAGTTGGAAAAGCCTGCTTGCATTTACCCATTTTATACCGTTATATTTTGTGTACACAGAAACATAGAAAACCTACAACACAATACAGACCTTTTGGCTCAAATATATCCTTACCTTAGATCTACCTAGGCTTAACCCTAGCCCTCTAACTTTCTAAACTCCATGTATCCGTCCAGGAGTCTCTTAAAGACCCTTTCATTTCCGCCTCCACCATGGCCGCTGGCAGCCCATTCCATGCACTCACCAATCTCAGTGTGAGAAAACAAAAACTATCTTCTATACCTCAAACAAATCCTCAAAGCAATGTATTATTTCCTTGTTTATGTTCAGAGCCTTTTTTTACGTGTATCAGATGATGAGGGGCATTGATTGTGTGGATAGCCAGAGGTTTTTTCCCCAGGGCAGAAATGGCTAATATGGGGGGCATACAGTCTTTTAAGGTGCTTGGAAATAGATACCGAGGGGATGTCAGGGGTAAGTTTATTACACAGAGAGTGCTGGATGTGCGTAATGCACTGCCAGCAGCCGTGTTCGAGGCAGATACAATAGGGTCTTTTAACAGCCTCTTAGATAGGTACACAGAAAAATAGAGGGCTGTGTGCTGGGGAAGTTCCAGGCAGTTTCTAGAGTAGGTTACATGGTCGGCACAGGACTGTGGGCCAAAGTGCCTGTAATGTGCTGTAGATATCTCTGTTATATGTTAAGGAGCAAAACAACTTTGGTTAACTTCGCATTATTCAGGCTCCGGTTCCCCCTGCAACTTTCGATTAACCCCTCTACCCCCACCTCCCACCATGCAGCTCTATCACCCCTTTGGCTTTCCTCTCCCAGATCAATAAAAAGGAGGTGCATACCAGGTACAGGCAGATAGGAACAAATGGGGTACTTATGAAATACAGGAAATTCAAGTGAACACTTATGAAAGAAATAAAAGAAGGCATGAGTTTGCCCCAGCAGACAAGGTGAAGGAGAATCTTCAGGGATTCTGCAGATATGTTAAGAGTGAAAAGATTGCAAGGCATGAAATTAATCCTTTGCAAGATCAGAATGGTAATCCATATGAGGAGACAACATAGATGGGGGAGATTTTTTTTTTTGCTTCCTATTATTGCAGTAGATGAACACAGTCTGTAGAAGTGAGGCAATGCAGCATCAGATTCATGGATCCTGTACAGATTACAGAGGTGGAGGTGTTTTTACATTTGTGAGCTTGACAACAGTAGTGAAAAAGTTACTGGAATGTGTGTGCAGGAACCTGATATATAAGTATTTGGATAGATGTGGACTGATTATGGATAGACAGCATGGCTTTGTGCATGGTAGGTCATGTCTAACCAATCTTAGAGAGTCTCTCGAGGAAGTTATCAGGACAGTGGATGAAGGTAAGGCAGTAGGTGTTGTCTACATGGACTTTAGCAAGGCACTTGACAAAGTCTCATATGGGAGGTTGGTCAAGAAGGTTCAGTCACTCAGCATTCAAGATGAGACAGTAAATTGGATGAGACACTGTCTTTGGGAGAAGCCATAGTGTGGTAGTAGATGGTTGCCTCTCTGACTGGAGGCCTGTGACTAGTGGTTGCCACAGGGATCAGTGCAGGATCTGTTGTTGTTTGTCATCTATATCAGTAATGTGGATGATAGTGTGGTTAACTGGATCAGCAAATTTGTGGGTAGCACCAAGATTGGTGGTCTAATGGACAGCGAGGAAGACTATCATGGCTTGCAGTGAGATCTGGACCAGCGGGAAAAATGGTTTGAGAAATGGAAGGTAGAACTTAAAGCAGAAACATGTGAGGGGTTGCAGTTTGGTAGGAACTACCAGGGTAGATCTTACACAGTGACTGGTCGGACATGGAGGAGTGTTGTAGAGTAAAGGAATCTGGACATACAGGTCTATATTTCACTGAAAGTGGTGTCACAGTTCGATAGGGACGGAAAGAAAGATTTTGACATATTGGCCTTCTTGAACCAAAGTTCTGAGTACAGGAGATGGATGTTATGTTGACTTTGTACAAGACATTGGTGAGGCCTAATTTGAGTACTAAGTGCAGTTTTGGTCACCAACCTACAGGAAAGATGTAAGGACTTTGAAAGAGTTCAGAGAAAATTCACAAGGATGTTGCCAGGTCTGGAGTACTTGGGTTATAAGGAAAGATTGAACAGGTCAGGACTTTATTCCTTTGACTGTAGGAGATTGAGGGGAGATTTGATTGTGATAGAGCGGCATAGATAGTGTAAATCCAAGCTGGCTTTCTCCACTGAGATGGGGTGGGACTACAACCAGAGGCCATGGGTTAAGGGTGAAAGGTGAAATGTTAAGGGAAACATGAGGGGAATCTTCTTCACACAGATGGTCATCCGGGTGTGGAATGAGCAGCCAGCACAAGTGGTGCATGTGAGCTTGATTTCAAAATTTAAGAAGCTTGTATAGGTACCTGGAAGATAGGGGTATGGGAGTAGGCAGTTTAAATAGATCACCACAAACCAGATGGCCCAAAGGGCCTGTTTCTGTGCTGTAATTTTCTATAACTGTGACAAGAACCTGAAATAATAGAAAAATTTACTCTGTCCTTTTAACAGCTGTGCGGACCAGCAATTCACATCAACAGGATTTTTTTATATGGTGTTAGAATTGTGGCACTTTAAGTTAATAAGACATAAAAGAAAATCCCAGCTGCACGTCAAGAAAGACAATTTGCGTGAGACTGTTTCAGTTACTGTGTGGCCAGGCACCCATGCATCTCAGGAGGAACAGGGAATAATACCAATGGAGAGAGTCAAACTGAGCCAGGTCACAGATTGGAGATGGCAGAAATGCCCCATTCTTATAGAGACAGGAAGAGCATCAGAGAATTGATGGTCATTCCAGATACCAGCACTCTGCCCAGTCAGGAGATGATTTCTCTCTCCAAGTTGGGTTGTACCTCATTGTAACAGTGTGTTACCAGATCAAACCTTGGCAGCTCAAGTAATCTCATCTGAAATGTTGCCCTACACCCATTGATGAATTATGTAAATCTTTTACAGGATACAAATGAGAAGGAATCTGTCGCCAGGAATCTCAAACGCGGTACACCAGTTTTGCTGTCTCTGTCTAGATATTTAAGAAGTGTGGCAAGGGATTCAATCATCCATCCTTCCTGCTCAGACTGTGGAGAGGGATTAGGTTGGTCATTTGACCAACTGGCACACTCGTCATTTTAGACAGGAGAAAGGTTGTTCACCTGCTCAGACAGTGGGGGTGGATTCACTCGGTTATCTCAACTGAAGATACATCAGTCAAATTCACACTGGGCAAGGCCATTCACCTGTTTTGTGTGTGAGAAAGGATTCAGTCAGTCTTCCCACCTGTGGACACACCAGTCAGAGGCTGGTCATCTGCTGAATTTGTGGGGAATGGTTCACTCGGCCATCTGACATAATGGCTCACCTGCGAGTTCACACCGGGGAGCAGCCGTTCACCTGCTTGGACTGTGGGAAGGGATTCACTTGCTCATCTAAATTAAAAGTACATCAGGGAGTTCACACTGGGGAGAGGCAGTTTACCTGCTCAGACTGTGGGAAGGGATTCACTCGGTCATCCGTCCTACTGGTACACAAGTCAGTTCACACTGGGGAGAAGCCATTCACCTGCTCAGACTGTGGGAAGGGATTCACTCACTCTTCCACACTATGGAGACACCAGCGAGTTCACACTGGGGAGAAGCCGTTCACCTGCTCAGTCTGTGGGAAGAGATTCACTCAGTCATCCATACTACAGATTCATCAGCGAATTCACACTGGAGAGAGGCCATTCACCTGCTCAGAGTGTGGGAAGGGATTCATTCGGTCACACCATCTGCAGAGACACCAGCAAGTTCACACTGGGGAGAAGCCGTTCACCTGCTCAGACTGTGGGAAGGGATTCACTGAGTCATCCACTCTATTGGTACATCAGCGTGTTCACACTGGGGAGAAGCTGTTCCTCTGCCAAGACTGTGGGAAGGGATACACTCAGTCATCCCACCTACATAGACATCAGCGAGTTCACACTGGGGAGAAGCCGTTCCTCTGCCAAGACTGTGGGAAGGCATTCACTCAGTCATCCAACCTACAGAGTCACTTGCGAGTTCACACTGGGGAGAAGCCGTTCACTTGCTCAGAATGTGGGAAGCGATTCACTCAATCTTCCACCCTACAGAGACATCAGCGAGTTCACACTGGGGAGAAGCCATTCACCTGCTCAGTCTGTGGGAAGGGATTCACTCAGTCATCCAACCAACAATGTCATCAGCGAGTTCACACTGAGGAGAAGCCGTTCACCTGCTCAGAATGTGGGAAGCGATTCACTCGGTCATCCCAACTACTGGCACATCAGTCAGTTCACAATGGGGAGTTGCCGTTGTTATGAATCCCGAGGTTTTGTTTGCCGTGGACTGTCATTTTAAGAGAGAGAGATAAAGAAGTCAAATCAGTTGGACTTGCAGCTTGTTTACATCGCTCGCAGCTTGTTTAGTTTTCATCGAGGCCACAGACACTCAGAGTCAGATGGAGATGAAGGAGGAAAAATGGAAGGATTGAAACCAGGGAACTGGTGGCCAAGGGTCACTGTTTGGAGCTTTCCTATGCCCACAAGGGTGGGTTAATTATCGATTCACCGTACATCGAATGTGTGTTTGTCACCTCGTTTGATCTAAGGGAGTGAATCTGATTTGGGATATCCTGTGAAGACAACTGATGTGTTAACCCTTGCATGGCTGTGGTGAGGTAATTCACTTGAAGACAATACTCCTTGTGACAAGTCACTTTCGGTGATAATTTGTATGTGGATTTGGAATTACGGTGGATAAAATCTACAGTGACTGTTCTCTCATTTTACCACCATGGAACCTGTGGAATTCCACATAATTGCCTTCTCTCGACATTTAGCCTGGATTGCAAAAATCTCTCTCTCATCACCTATTCCATGAATGAACTGAACTTTCATATTTTACCATCTCAAGACTCTAAGCATTGTTTCCCCTAAACTCAATAGTTTTAGAGTTACATTTATACACATATATACACATTACTCTGTTAACTTTTGTTTATCTTGCACAAGTTTCTGCATAGTAAGTAGGTACTAATAAAGAGAGGGGTTTTCACATCAAAGCCACACTCCAGTGTGAACTCTATTGCTGCTGATTTGTTTCTAAAGAGTTAAGGTTCGTAATGAAATTGGGGCCTGCATCTGAAATATGAACAAATTTGGGGCGTTTTGATTGATTGATGATCAATTTCATTGGGGAAATCCCTTTTGATTTATTTGTGTGTGGAAAATCAGCAGCAGATGCTGATAGGTTTGTGGAAGCGCCAACCTCTGAGGCATTAGAGGATGCCAGACGGATTGAGTTGTTGAGTATTGCTAAAACGTTAAAACTTGTAAGGTGAAATTGACAATGAGGGCACAGATGCAGAGGATAATAGCGGAACATTATGTATCTGAGAGTGTGTTTAAAGTGGAGGAGTTGGAGGTGTTTCCTGAAAGTCAACCTCATGAGCTTGAGCTCCCGTAGAAGTTAGAAAAATTAAAGATGGAAGCTACAGTAAGACAGAGGCAATTTGAGGGTAGAGAGGCAGAAAAACAGCGAGGAAGCAGAAAGAAAGAGGCTGCTCGAGCTGGAAAGGATAGAAAAATTGCAGGAAAGGTACTCTAGTGATAAGGTTGAGGCCAGTCGGGAAGTTAAATTGGTACCTGCGTTTGACGAGGAAGAGGTTGTTAAATATTTTCAGCGTTTTGAGAAGGTTGCTCAGAGTTTAAAGTGGCCTATTCTCATTTCATTCATTTTTCAATCTTTTTATTGATTTTCCAATAAAAAAATACAAATCAGAGGAGATAACACAAAAGACATGTAAACAGCAAAAAAGTATATATTGTGAAAATCAGATAAGTTTCTTTTTACTGTGTTATGTAACACCATGGTCCTCAAAAATGTTGTCTCATTTTTACTATGTACTGTGCCAGCAGTTATGTTCGAAATGACAATAACAGTGACTTGACTGGACTTGAAGTAGAATGTTATGCTGTTATAAATATAATCAAGAAACCACAATTCCTCTTAACAAATAAAAAAAAGGCCTATTCTCTTACAAAGTGTAATTAAGGGGAAGGTTCAGCAAGCCTATTCTGCTTTGATAGTTGATGAAGCAGCTGATTATGACATAGTGAAACAGGCTGTGCTCAAAGCTTATGAGTTCGTTCCAGAATCATACAGACAAAAGTTTAGAAATTTGGTGATGAGACTGAAAATGGTGAGGTAAATCTTATTAAAGGCATTGGGGGTGGTGTGGTTTCCGTGCCATTGTACAAGTTAACTTTACAGTCAGGGTTGGTTTCGGGACCTGTTAAAATTGGATTATTCTCCAGTTTACTGGTGGAAGATGTTACCTTGCTATTAGGGAATAACCTGGCAGATGGTAACGTTGTTCCTGCAGTGCTGTTGACAACTAAGCCAACCACTGACGACCGGCAGATGGATTTTAACATTTATCCTTCCTGCGCAGTAACTTGAAGTATGGCTAAAAAGTCTGCCGATGCAGACAGTTCTGTGCAGCATGACTGACACCCATGATAGCCAAAATTAGGATTCAGGTTATGATGACTTGTCAGGGACTTTTCTGCCTTCATTGTTTCATCAGGATTCAGGTAGTAAGTCTGATGAGAAAGATCTATCCCTGTCTAGGAAGGAGTTTATAGCAGAACAGAACCGAGACCCTGAGATTGAAGCTTTAAAAGAAACAACTCTCTCAGATGATGAGATTAAGAAAGTGCCAGTAGGGTATTATCTCAGGGATGGAGTGTCAATGAGGAAGTGGAGGCCACCGGCTATACCTGCGAGTGATGAATGGGCAATTGTTCACCAAGTTGTATTTCCTAAGGTTTATGGGACTGAAATGTTAACTTTGACCACATTATGCCCTTAGGACGACATTTTGGAGTGAATAAAACTGTAAACAGGATTATGAAATACTTCTACATGCCTAATTTGGGGAAAGATGTTGTGACCTTTTGCAGAACCTGTCACACTTGTCAAGTCGGTGTCAGTTTGATAGGAGGCCCCACTGCGGCCTATACCTGCATTCGGTGAAAGCTTTCCAAAAGTTATAGTGGATTGTGCTGGCCGATTGCCAAAGACTAAAGCTGGCCATCAGTATTTGCTAACTATTATGTGTACTGCATCCAGAATCCCAGAGGCAATACCTCTCGGAAATATTAAAGCTAAAACTGTGGCGAAGGCTTTACCAAGTTTTTTACTTTATTTGGTTTTCCTAAAGAAATCCAGTCTGATCAAGGAAGCAATTTTACATTTGGATTACTCCAGCAGGTAATTTATGAACTGGGAAATTACATCGTCTGCATACCATCCAGAATCACGAGGGGCTCTAGAAAGATTTCATTCTACCCTCAAAACAATGATTAAGACAAACTGTGTACCACACAATCTCTCTCTCTCTCTCTCTCTCTCTCTCACTCCATGCCTTGTAAAGGCTTGAAAAAGACATCATCGGACGCACGCATGCACATACCAAAAAAAAGACATACTGTGTTGAAAATGGAAAAGTCTAGGATGAAGGAATATATTTGCTTTTGTTCCCAATAAGACAGTTGGTACAGGATTAACTGGGCTTTACTTCATTTGAATTTGTATTTGGTCATAGAGACCTTTGACCTTGTTAAAGGAACGGTGGATTGATGGGGATGTACATGTTAACTTGTCAGACTATGTTTTGAAGATCAATGATAAACTACTCCACGCCTGTAGTCTAGCGAGACAAAACTTAAAGATTTCTCAAAACAAAATGAAGTGTTGGTTTGATAGGAGGGCTTGCGAAAGAAAATACCAGGTGGGGGATAAGGTGCTTACCTTATGTTGAAGAATGTTGACAAATCCACTTCAGGTGAATCTCAATGGACTGTATGAAATAGTCTCTCAAATTAATGATGTGAATTATGTTATCAAAGCACCCGACCAACGTACACTAACACAGGTGGTACAGATAAATATGATAAAGCCTTATTTTGACAAGCAGGCTCCATCTGTGAGTGTTGTTGTCAAAACATATGAAACTGGCAACCCTGAGAATAAAGCAATTGACTCATCTGAGACTTTTCACAAGCCAAACATGGTCCTAGTTAGGCTAATGAACTCGGTTGTTCTAGAAAATACTGATAACAGTTTGGCTCACCTGCAGCCAAAGCAACAACAACAGCTGAAGGAATTAATTCTGAAGTTTAAAGATTTATTCCCTGATGTTCCCAAGCAAACCAGGGTCGCAGTACATGATGTAGATATTGGTCAAGCCAATCCGATTAAACACCCATATCGCATGAACGTAGACAAGTGTAAATTGGATGAGCAGGAATTGAATATATGCTGGAAAATAATATTATTAGTCCTTCAGCATCAGTTTGGAGTTCACCCTGCGTTATTGTGCCCAAACCTGATGATAGTGTTAGATTTTGCACTGATTATAGGAAGGTAAATGCAGTAACAAAAACAGATGCCTATCCTATCCCTAGGGTGGATGATTGCATCAATAAGGCTGGAATAGCTAATTTCTTACAAAGATTGATCTGTTGAAAGGGTATTGGTGTGTTCCATTGATGGACAGAGGTAGAGAAATTTCTGCATTTGTGACACCATTTGGGTTGTATGAATACAATGTTTTGCCTTTTGGAAGGAAAAATGCTCCAGGAACATCCCAGAGAATGATTGATTCTGTAATTCGAGGGTTAGAACATATAGATGCCAATATTGATGACTTAGTCACAGGGAGTGACACTTGGGAAGAGCATATCTCTGCAGTAGAAAAGCTATTTGACAGGCTTTCCTAGGACAACCTTACAGTTAACTTGGCTAAGAGTGAATTTGACAATGCCACTGTGACCTGTCCTGGCTATGTTGTAGGTCAAAGCAAGTTGGCTCCTGTTCGGGCAAAAGTTCAGGCAATTTCTCAAGTTCCTATTCTGACTGCTAAGAAGGTTCTTAGAAGGTTTCTGGGAATGGATGGATGTAATCTTAAGTTCTGTAAGCACTTTGCTGTTTTCGCTCTTCCTCTGACCAATCTCCTAAAGAAGGGTGAAAAGTTTGTTAGGACCGAGCCTTGTCAGGAGGCATTTGATCGATTGAAAGTTATTATTTGAGATTAGGTCAATCAATGTAATGCTGTCAGCAAATTTAATTAGCAGATTTTGAGCTGTGGGTGGCAACACAAGTCATGGGTGCACAGAGAGTATTCGAGAGGGCCAAAAAAACAACCCTGTGGGGTATGTGTGCTGAGGGTCAGAGAGACAGAGGTGAGGGAGCCCACTCTTACCACCTGCCGCAGATCTGACAGGAAGTCCAGGATCCAGCTACACAAAGCAGGGTGAAGGCTGAGGTCTGTGAGCTTCTTGTCGATACTTCACGCCTTCATATAACAACAATGTAATTCGTATAGCTACTGCTCTGCCCATGACTGCAAGGAACAGCAGAGAACTTCGAAAACAGAGAACATCAGAGACACAAGCCTCCCCTCCATGGACTCTTCCTACACTTCCCCTGCCTCGGAAAAGCAGGTCATGTACACAAAGAAGCTCATTACCTGGACATTCTTGCTGCAAACCCGCTCCCCCATCGGGGAAGAGATACAAAAGCCTTAAAGTGCGTAACACCAGACTGAACGATGGCTTCCTGTCTGCAGTTATAAGCCAAATGAATGATAAAATGGACTCGATCTCACAGTGTAACGACGTGACCCTGCACCATATGTCTACCTGCACTGCACTTTCTCTGCAGTGTTATGCCCGCAGCCCCCTCCTTTGTGAGAATCGCAAGGGCACTAGTGGGTTGGGTCAGTGTGGTGAACTAGATATACCTGTCTGACTGCTCCTGTGGCTCCTCCCAAGACCCTGCTGACTACCCCTGTGGCTCCTCCCACAGACCCCTGTATAAAGGCGACTGTGGCCTGCTGCTCTCCCTCATTTTCCCCAGGATGTAGTGTTGTTCTTCAGTCAATAAAAGCCGATATCTCACTTCCTAAGTCTCGGCGTGAGTTATTGATGGTGCATCAATTTTATTGACTGAAAGTTACAACATGGAAACCGCTTTACGCCCAGAACGCCTAGACTTGGACCCCCGAGACCCTGGAGCAGCTCTTGCCTTTGAACACTGGCTGGTGTGCTTCCAATCGTACTTAGAGGAGGTTCGTGCCACCGACTCGGCTGTTCGGCACAAACTTCTCTTCTCGAGGGTCGCCCCAAAAGTTTATTCGTTCATCAGGGACATATCCACCTACGAGGAGGCGCTTGCCGCCCTCCGAAGACAGTACCTGCGGCCAGTAAATCCAGTTTATGCACGGCACCGCTTGGCAACACGAAAACAGCGGCCTACGGAGTCGACTGCTGAATTTCTCCGCGAGCTACAGACACTCGCGCGCGCTTGTGACTGCCAAGCGCTCACAGCGGAACAGCATAAGGAACTCTTGGTCCGAGACGCTTTTGTGACTGGGGTTCGGTCAGTGTGTATCCGCCAGCGGCTGCTGGAAAAAGCTGATCTGACCTTACGCTCTGCGATAGAGACGGCCAGTTCGATAGAGGCTGCGCAGTTGTACGCCGAAGAAGTCCAGCCGAGCGATTCCCCGGTTCCGAGCGAATTCGCCAACGCCGCTGCCAGTCGCGGTATCTCAAACCCCACGAATTCGCCAGGTATGAAACTCTGTTACTTTTGTGGGCTTCTGAAACATGCCAGGGACAGCTGCCCGGCACGCGAAGCGACGTGTTCCAGCTGTGGGAAGAAGGGCCATTTCGCCAAGGTCTGTAAATCTAAACCGCGCCCGGGGTCGAGCAGCGCTGCGTCTGAGACCTGGGGGCCGTCATTTTGCATGACCGGATGTGGACAACCATCTTTGCCGGCGTCACCAGGCCCCGCCCCCGCCTCGCCATCTTGCATGCCCGGATGCGAGCGGCCAACTTTGCCGGCGTCACCAGGCCCCGCCCCCGACACGCCCCGTTCTACGCTGGCTTCCGTGACCCTCGATCAAAGCGCTCCGCACCAGCTCGCAAGGTCGATGATGGACATCCTGGTGGAGGGGCACAGGACTAGCTGCCTGTTTGACACGGGCAGCACTGAGAGTTTTATTGACCCGGCCACAGTGAAACGCTGCGGACTCGTGACACGGCCGGTACGTCAGAAGATCACCTTGGCTTCAGGGTCGCATTCCACAGACATCCGGGTGGGTTGTGTAGCGACATTGGTGGTGCAGGGCACAGAATATCGGAACTTTGCGTTTCTGGTCATGCCTCGGCTGTGCGCACCTGTGCTATTGGGGCTGGACTTCCAGAGCCATCTCGAAAGTGTGACTATGGCATATGACGGGCCCCACCCACCACTCACTGTCAGGAATCCTCAGTTTGGTGGGACTTCGCCATATACTCCGTTACCACACGCACATACACCCCGAACCCCACATCCCGCCCAGCACCATGTCGATAGCTGTGCTGCTGACACTATTTGCAACCTCTCCACCCTCAAGATCCCTCCCCCATCGCTGTTCACCAACCTGACCCCCGACTGTAAACCTGTGGCAACTAAAAGTCGGAGGTACAGTGCGGGGGACAGGGCCTTTATTCATTCAGAGGTGCAGCGGCTGCTCAGGGAGGGGATCATTGAGCCAAGCACAAGCCCATGGCGGTCCCAGGTGGTCGTTGTTCGGACTGGGCAGAAAAATAGGATGGTTGTGGACTACAGCCAGACCATCAATAGATTCACGCAGCTTGACGCGTACCCCCTACCCCGCATCGCGGATATGGTCAACCAGATAGCTCAGTACAAGGTGTACTCGACAATTGATCTGAAATCCGCTTATCACTAGCTCCCCATCCGCCCAGAGGACCGCCCCTACACCGCCTTCGAGGCGGGTGGCAGGCTCTATCACTTTCTGCGCGTCCCATTTGGTGTCACAAATGGGGTCTCGGTGTTCCAGCGGGAGATGGACCGGATGGTGGACCAGTACAAACTGACGGCCACATTTCCCTATCTAGATAACATCACCATCTGTGGTCGCGACTGGTCGGACCATGACGCCAACCTCCAACGTTTTTTCCAGGTGGCCGATGCTTTGAACCTCACTTATAACAAGGACAAGTGTGTGTTCAGAACCACACGACTCGCTATCCTTGGGTATGTCGTGGAGAACGGGGTCATTGGCCCTGACCCCGACCTTATGCGCCCCCTGTTAGAACTCCCTCTTCCCACTACTCTCAAGGCCCTCCGGCGGTGCCTGGGTTTTTTTTCCTATTACGCCCAATGGGTTCCCCATTACGCAGACAAGGCCCGCCCCCTGGTCAAGTCTACCACCTTTCCCCTCTCTGCCGAGGCCCGCGCGGCCTTCAGCTGCATTAAAGGGGACATTGCCAAAGCAACGATGCATGCGGTAGACGAGACCATTCCCTTCCAAGTAGAGAGTGACGCCTCTGACGTCGCGCTGGCTGCTACCCTCAATCAGGAAGGCAGGCCAGTGGCGTTTTTTTCTCGTACCCTTCAAGGCTCTGAACTTCGGCACTCAGCGGTGGAGAAAGAAGCCCAAGCCATAGTGGAAGCTATTCGGCACTGGAGGCACTATCTCGCCGGCAGAAGGTTCACCTTGCTGACCGACCAGCGCTCGGTTGCGTTCATGTTCAGCAGCCAACAGCGGGGCAAAATCAAAAATGATAAAATTTTGCGATGGAGAATGGAACTCTCCACCTATACTTACGATATCCTGTACCGGCCTGGCAGGCTCAATGAACCGTCTGATGCCCTATCCCGGGGACCGTGTGCTAGTGCCCAGCTCGACCAGCTGTATGCCCTTCATGCCCAACTTTGCCACCCGGGGGTCACCCGGTTTTATCACTTCATTAAAGCCCGGAACCTGCCGTACTCCCTGGAGGACATCCGGACGATGACCAGGGACTGCCAGATCTGCGCCGAGTGCAAACCGCACTTCTACCGTCCTGACACTGCGCAGCTTGTCAAGGCCACCCGCCCTTTTGAGCGACTGAGTATTGACTTTAAGGGCCCCCTTCCCTCCACCGACCGCAATGTCTACTTTCTCAGTATTATTGACGAGTACTCGCGATTCCCCTTTGCCGTTCCCTGCCCCGACACTACTACCACGTCGGTCATAAAAGTCCTGCGCCAGCTCTTCACACTGTTCGGATATCCCTGCTATGTCCACAGTGATAGAGGGTCCTCCTTTATGAGTGACGAGTTGCGCCGGTTCCTGCTTGCTAGGGGCATAGCTACTAGTCGCACCACGAGTTATAATCCCCGGGGGAATGGCCAGGTGGAGAGGGAGAATGCCACAGTGTGGAAGGCCATAATTTTAGCCCTTAAGTCACAAGGGTTGCCGGTCTCCCGATGGCAGGAGGTCCTCCCTGAGGCACTCCACTCTATCCGCTCCCTGTTGTGTACGTCCACTAATGCCACCCCTCACGAACGCTTATTCTCTTTTCCCAGGAAGTCTGTCACTGGGACCACCCTGCCAGTTTGGCTGACGTCCCCGGGGCCAGTGCTGCTGCGTAAACATGCGAGGAGTAATAAGTACTCACCACTGGTCGAGAAGGTTCACCTCCTGCATGCTAATCCCCAGTATGCCTACGTGGTCTTGCCTGATGGGCGGGAGGACACGGTCTCTGTCCGCGACCTGGCGCCCGCCGGAGCAGCAGACCACTACCCCGAGCACTCCACGATAACTATGCACCCTGTACCCGAGGTGACTCCGCGCGCACCGTGCCCCACACAGACTCCGTATGCGTCTGTTCCAGGGCCCTCGCTCACACGCGAGGGATCCCTGACACCTCCTGTTGGGACAGAATTAACCCACTCTCCGCCTTCAGAGCACACACCACCTCCGGCACCTGTGCCGTCATCACCTCCGGCTCCTGTGCAATTGCAGCCGGAGCTACGTAGATCGCAGCGAACGATCCGACCACCTGATCGACTTAACCTGTAAATATGCTTGGGATTTTTTTTTAAACAAAGGGGGGGGGTGAATGTGGTGAACTAGATATACCTGTCTGACTGCTCCTGTGGCTCCTCCCAAGACCCTGCTGACTACCCCTGTGGCTCCTCCCACAGACCCCTGTATAAAGGCGACTGTGGCCTGCTGCTCTCCCTCATTTTCCCCAGGATGTAGTGTTGTTCTTCAGTCAATAAAAGCCGATATCTCACTTCCTAAGTCTCGGCGTGAGTTATTGATGGTGCATCAATGTAAATGACAGGTCAGTTCAGATAACGTGGCGGTGCAGTCAATAGCTCAGCGATTTGCTTACACCATCGGTCCTATTTCCATAAATTAGCACATCCTTGTAATATGTAAATGACAGATAAATTGAAATAACGTGGCGGTGCAGTCAATAGTTCAGCAATTTGCTTACGTTATCAGCCGTATTTCCATAAAATAGCATATTCCCTGTAATATGTAAATGACAGATTAGTTAAAATAACGTGGCGGTGCAGTCAATAGTTCAGCGATTTGCTTACGGCGTCACTCCTGATTCCATTAACTTTCCAGCTGTTGCTGGGTGGTCAGATTCAATCAGTTTATTTCACTCAGCCCTCTTTCTCGGAACACTGTAACTGCAGAGTCCAAAATAGAGTTGTAACTTGTCCCACAATTTCGACGATCCGTGCGGAACACGGTTGTTCGCTGCCTTCCAAAAAGAATTCACTGTATCTACTACATCATCTGCCTCCTGTTAGGAAGCCAGTTCTGAATCAACGCAGCCAATTTTCTGAATGCATCCACTATGGGGAACTGATCAAACGCCTGACCAAAATTAATGCACCCACTTCGACTGTCCTGGTTCATCTGTTGGTTTTATTCTCATTTTTTTCAAATAATTCAATCTGGCTCATAAAGGACAACATGCCATATTGTCTCTTCACAACCAGACTACGTTTCTCCAAACACTTATAATTCCTTCTTCAATAATCCTCTCCAGAAGTTTACCCACGACTGATGTGAGGCTCCCTGATCTGTAATTCCAAGAAGTTTCCCTATTACCTTTCGTCAACAAATGAATAACATTTTCCACCCTCCAATCATCTAGTTCTACTTCCGTGGCCAGCGAAGACACAAATATCCTGTGCAGAAGCTCAACAATATCTTCGCTCGCTTTCCCAAATTACCTACACTATATCCGTTCCGGCGCCGGGGAATCACCTATCATAATGTTTTCCAAGTTTCCCCGGAAACTTTCTGAGCGTCGGCAGGTTCTGGCATATCTGCCTTTTTACGCTGTGTTCAGATTCATCAATGTATTCAGTGCTTCACCAACTCCTTGGACTCCAGATACACGATTTCCTCCGATCTGCCCACACTCTCCTCAGTCTCCTCCTCTTCTACACAGTGCAACTATCCAAGGACTTCTCAAGTGCCCTTCTACCTCTTCTAAGTCCATTGTTAAATGCTTTTCTTTCTACATTGTGACCCGCTATAGCCTTACCTGATTCGTTCTTCCCAATCTTTAAGTATTCTTCTTTATTCCTCTTGAGGAGTTGTTCCAACTTTCTTGTCACCCTGGGTTACTTTACGCTATCATCCTTTCCCTGCTTCACGGAGACAAGCCTATACTGAACCCTATGTCAGTGCTCCCTATACAATCCCCACATATTTGTGGTGCATTTCCCTGAGTACATCATTTCCCAGTTTACCTTCCCAAGTTCCTACCAGGTAGCACCATACTTCACTGACCCCCAATTAAATAGATCTCATGCTCCCTGGTCAAGGTCAATGGAGGGCAGTTGTGCCCTGTTGTTCTATAATGCTGAGCCGCGGAAAGATCTGTCACCTGATCCGTTTTCTTTTCTAATATTAGATCCGGTACGGACTGTTCGCTAGTCCACCTGTCTTTTTATAGTGACATGAATCCTTGCTGGACACAACTGAGAAATTATGCTATACCGAAACGTTTCACCTTGGGGAGTTGCCAAATAATATTATGAAAGTTTCAGTTACCCATGCCAATAACATGGCAAATGTCCATGTCCCACTTCCCGATCCGTTCCTCACTGTTCCCGTTGCAGGTTTTTTTTTGTTAGAGGGGCGGCTGTATAGAATAATCCGAATGAGGTGATCACATATCTCTGTTTGTCTCACTGTTGCCCTCCGTATCTGGAGCTGCGATACTATCCTTGGTTTCCCATCGCACTCACTTTCCACTTTGTTACCCGAATCTGCCCATTTTGAAACATCGAAACCCCTGAAATTCCTGAAGCCATCCCTGCCCTTGTGACAGTCGAGTGTCTGTGATAGTTTGGAACATACTTCAACCAATGTAACAATCACGCCAGCAGCATTGAGCCTTTGTATTGCTACCTACCTGAACTGTATGAAGTCAGCAATACTCCGCCAATTCTGCATTTCCCGGATTACCAGACATATGATTGTTTGAATTAATGACATATTTGCCAAACCTGTTCATTGTAAAACAGCTTTATTTGAAAACTCCGCTGAATTGTCATTAGAGACGGGCGTTATCTACACAGATGGCCATTTAATGTAAACACATACTTCATTCCATTCCTCAGCTCTTCTCTGAATTTCCTCTGTGTCAGTGTATAGATACAAGTATTGGTGCATATGCTGAGAATTTGCAACTTGTACCCAAATTGTTGTAGGATGTATACCGGGGAACTCAAATACTTGTCCTCGTAAAAATAGTTTTGCGTTTGCCATTTTAGAGAACGGGCTACAGAGGGCGTCCAAAATAACATGAAATTAGCTGATATAGAAAACAACAAAATCATCGATTTTCTGCGATTTTCCACCTCGGCATCTTTCTGATTGTCGCTGCTGTGCCGAAGCCTTCTGCGGACTCTATTTGCCATAACAATATGTCTTACAGTTAACGCGTTAAACACCAGGATTAATCCAATGGGTAGCAATGGTGTTAAAAAACTTAGCAGTAATTCGTATCCTCTCCACACGGGTGAAGTAGCGTATTCATATGTGCCGGTGCACCGCCACGGCATGTTGTCAATGATGACGTAAGGTTCAATGGCAAAGTATAACGGGACACATTTCCCGCAGCTCACTATAACCACGGTCACCATAATCACCGTTGCTGTTCTCTCGGTGCAGTATCGGTCCCGCAGCTTTCGGCAACATATTGCGATGAAGCGATCGAAGGTAAAACTGACCGTAAACCAAACAGAACAGTCCCTCGTTACAACCCGAAATACAAGTGTCAGAGCGCATACAGGAGTGATGAGCAGGGATCTGGAATAAATGTGGATATTGTTGGTCTGTTCCACTAAAGCAACAACGATAACCACCATCAGATCCGCTGTGGCCATTCCAACCAGGTAACGAGTGATGCATTTGGAGAGTCCGCATTTTCCCCGAGAGAGGATCACAATCGCCGTTAAGTTAACTGCAAGAAATTTGGAAACAAAATAGAAATATGGTCATCTCCCTGAATGCCCCCATTCTACCGATGCTATGCAGGGTATGGTCTGTTTGGAAGTGGAAAGCGGAAATCCAGTGTGTGCGGTCTCGGTCGCTGCACTCCGCTGGAGGACAATGACGGATGTGAGTGCCAATGGATTGGCGACATTCCCACAGTTTAGAGCGAGGCATCCGAGTTCCACGACTCACGTACCGGTGAGCAGTCGATCGCTCCTGTTAGAAACACCATTTCCATTATTAGAGGTGAAATAGCTGAGGGGATTGTTTGTAGCGGTGACAAAGTGGAGTCAAGGAGATATAAAGCACGAGTTCTCATTTACTGTCATACAGAAGAACAGACCTACGTGTCGAAAATAGACGGGACCGTCATTTAAATAAGCTGCCACGTTGTTATAAGGTCGGAGTGTCTGCACGGATAGAGACTCGGGTCTGGAAAAGCAGAGACCAGCATCACATCAGAAACTCTAGCGAGGTGAAATTGTGAAACAACGACAATATCGACACCAACGTAATTGAGAAAAGAATAAAACACTGCGTTCGAAATATAAAAAATGAAAATAAAACCATTGGATCCCTGAATCCTCCATTGCGGAAACACGTTTCAGCATCTGTGCTCAGTAACAGTGCGGATACCGCAGCAGAGTAACGACGGCACCATACATAAAGTGACCAGCTCCGGCATCTTACCGGGGACACCAACCGCTACAAGTGTGGGATAGAGAATGGCTGCGATGTAGTAAATCGCCGGATATCCCATATTCCGTCAGAAGCAGCGTTCAGTTGTGCGGGGCGTTTCAGCTGCTCAGATGGGCTGGTGATCGGTTTAGCAGACTTTTATTGAGGTGAGAGCAATTCCACTGAGGCAATTAGCGTGGCGATCACGTCAGGGACATTAGTGACAACCAACTGCACAAACACTTACGTTAAACTATTTTTACTCACTCTGTCACCGTGCCATGAATTTGACTCCTCAAGGGACATTGCAATCTATTTTCTTTAAAACAAAATGTAATGTGAATTTGCCAGTTTAGTTTCCATGGCACCGAACCTCAGCTGTTTAAAGAGGACATAGTTGCATCAGTGTTGTTTCTAATATACGCGTCGATAATGAAGTCGATGTATTTGTGTAACATTGAACGGATTACATTTGCTTCTAAAGCACAGGGAAGTGTTTGGCCTGGCAGGTGAAATGGAGCACATTTCTTTATTAAAGGAGAACGTTCATTCATTCTTTTCTTTCGTTCGTTTCCGTCATTCCAGGCGGTTTGAGTGATGGAAATCACAGTGACAGCTGACATATTTTACAATAAGATACACTGCACATATTCCTGCAAACACTTTAAAAGATCCAAAGAGATATTCCAGAGACCGGTGATCAAAAAGGGAGTGTCTTCAGGAGATTAGCGAGGGCTGTGGACAATTTGAAGAACAATATTTTTCAGCGCACACATGAGCTGCTTGGCAGGAACTGACCTCTGCCAGTGAATGACCTGACCACCCGACACTCGTGACCTGCGATGCAGTCTATTTAACTTTAAAAGTTATTCTCAAACCTGCCTCAATTCTACCACTGTTTCGCCATCAATTCTCTCTTTGGACAAAAGTAGCAAGTGAAATCTGTGAACTATCCGCAGGTTCTCAGGCTGTTCCATTATTTGCCACGAAGTTGTATTTTTCTTTTTCCTCCTGATTTACTGTCAAGTATATTGCCTTTCGAGCGTCATTATATGAAAGTCTCATCACTCTGTTTCCATTGTGGAACTCGCACTAATGTGCTGCCCTCGGTTGACTAGAGAAAGCATCACTTCTGTCTTCAAATTCATCATTCCAATATGAATCACTTCGTACCTTTCCGGGTTGAACTCCATCTGGAACTTCTCAGCGCTGCTCTGCGTTCTGACACTGTCCTGTTGTAATCTGTGACAACCTTCTACACTGTCCATAATTCCACCAACCTGCACATCATTACAAGTACAATAAACCAAACTTCCACCTCCTCATCCACATCATTCAAAAACACACGAAAAGCCAGGCGTCTCAGAACAGATCTCTGCAGGACACCTGTCCCCAACATCCAGGGAGTAAACGCTCCAGCCACAACTATCTTTCGCCTTCTGTGGGCGTCAGTACAGAATCCACCAGCCAATTTACTTGGATAACAAACCTTCGGATGTTATGAATGGTCCTACCATGTATAACATTAACGCCTTGTTAAAGTCTAATCATATCAAACCAATTATCTCCCAATTTATTTCCAGAAGACCACGCAACGAAAACCTTCTCCCATATGTTTTTCTCTTCCATTGTCTCCGCCTTCACTCGGGCGAGTGCAAAGATGTGACCTATCCTCAACCTCCGGGTACAAAAAGGAAGTGGTTGCCCAACTCACTGAGAGAACAAGTGCTCCTTCATCCCCATCAGCGACAATTGCCTGAAACATAAATCTAGGAGGATCACTCGTCTCGGTCCAGAGCATCCCATTGACAATATGTTTTCTGGAACTCAGCTGCGAGAAGACGTTTACTACCTCCAAGGGGTTTGAGTTGGTTAATATGGTACTAACCCAACTTATTTGTAGCAGTCTGAATTCAATGTAATGATCTACTGGCTCTGTCAGCGATATCATATGTCCCTACAATTCGCGAAGCTGTAAAGTGTCTCGGCTGATTTAGAGACATGATTATCTTCTGACCTATTTCCAACTCCCGCGGTTTTGTTCGCACCTCTAAATAAATAAGCTTTGCTCTGCTGTTTCTCCCGTCTCCTATTATGGGTGGCAACATAATGGGCCTCCTGAATAGAGTCAATTAATTGCTGTTTGCGTTTGCCCTTCCCAATGCCACCAGACACGGTTGATGATAAATCTTGCCCAAACAAAGATTCTAACCCTTTCATTTTAACTAACATTGTCATTAAAGTTGTGTTCACCCATTCAGCAATTGCACTGTATTGTGGCCGGCAATGGATACTAACCTGTGTTTTACCCCAAACAGTTTCAATACATTTTGTATCACATGTGCAGTGAAGCGGCGACCATGACAATCACCAACTGGTAAAAACTCTCTCAAAAACAAAATCGTGTCTGTAACGTCAGCGGGTTTCATTTTCTAGTTGGGGAAGTCTCGATCCACTTGGTGAAAACATCCACTATCTCGAGGATATATTTCAGTCCTCCATGGGATGGAGATGAAAATCCAACAAAATAATCCAGTAAGTTAACACATGCCCCTTCTATGGAGCGTATCTTAAAATGTTACAAAAGCCAATTCATCTGGGTTATTACTGGGCACAAAACAAACAATTCTTACAATAATGGCGGACATCCCCTCGCAAATTCGGCTATCAACACAGATTCTTCAGCGGTTCCATAGTTCTATCTGCTCCTTGATGCCCACAAATGTCATGGTGACAATACATCATCTGGCACCACAAATCTACCATTATTAAGCACAATCCCTTTCCGTGCCTGTATCCCTCGATACTCCATATACTGTTCAGAATCCTCTCCTCTTTGTACCTTTGCAAACTGCTGATCCTGTTGCTGTGTCATGATTAACTCTATGTATATATACAGTTCGGTGGTTTCTCTGCCATCCCTACCTCTACATGTGGATTCCAGTTCATCACCCAAATTGTTTCTAGTTTGGCGAACTCACCAGCCTTCCTGCTCCCTTCCGGGGATGTCTGTAACTGAGCCTCACCTGTTTCATCCATCAGTGTTTCCTTTTGCCTTCTCAAATATTTACTTCAACAAGGGAGCTGATGGTAAAGGTTTGTTGTCTATTGAGATGTAACCTCGAGATTCCCATAACGGGAAATATTCAGTCAAATCACATGCGTATGCAGTGAATGAAGGGAAATGGGTCACGTACATTCATCAGAGTTGAGTCTCATTCCGCATCTTGTTCAGCGCAGGAGTCGTGAGTCAAAGGGCTTGTTCCTGTTCTCTGCTGTCCGTTGATCCCAACGTGTCCTTCTGATGTGTTCACATTGTAATGTCAATCTATTCATCATCCTCTGTCCATTCACCTACATTCATCTCTTTCTTCCGCGCTGATGAGTGCAATATAGAACTTGAGCTTCCCTCGCTTTCCTACTTACAAACTCTCTCCGTGCTGCCAGGGACAAGGCAGTCACAATTTCATCAATGAAGAATACATGGCATATTGCAGACCAGACTGAAGCTGTCATAAGAAAATCGAAATGATTATGATATTATTATGAGCGGTACATAACCTGGATAAACTCACGCTCTAGTGCACATGTAAGAATATGTGGGGTTCATTAGTCCGCTACTATCATTTGGTTTGAGTCAATTAATATGGTTTTCTTCCAATGTTTTTCTTAAGTGGGTTTGAATTGACAGATTGATATCTTTTTCGATGGAAGCTTGTATGCTGTATAGCTCCAGGGTTGTGCTCCCAATGTTTTTTGTTTGTCTGTTTGTTTTCAGTTAGTAGGGTTGTTTTTTAGTTAGCAGGGGTCTTATTTTCCTTATTTTTCTTCCAAAAAATATACTTAACACATTATTTTCTCTTATTATTATTGACATACTGCTTATCTTTGTTAATCAGTTACTTGCTAATTTAAGTCTTCATTGTATATAATGACATATTGACTTAATGCATCTTTTTGTTAATCAATAATAATTATTTAAAAGATTTTAAAATTAAAAAATGAAAATATGTTACAGAATCGGCAAACATAAGACTGCAGAGATATACGGTGAAGGTAGCAATTCAGAATTGCTGAGAGAAATGTATTCCTATAAATGCTTCTAGAACTGAAAAGCACTGCCCCGATGGGATTTATTCCGACCAATTATCAATTTAATTAAGTATTTATTTACATTAATTAGAATGATTGTTTTGTTTATTCTCATTTAACTTTTCAGAAGTTGATTTGCCAAGCCACAGGTAGTTGCAGATCAGGGGCTGTTCGATTGGCTCTATGTGGTGGGTAAGGTGTAGCGGGCAGGATGACGCCGGGCTGAATGGGCTGTTAGTCAAATGACTCTATGACGCTGAAAGTACCGCTCAATAAAAATGTCATCATTTATCAGTACATTGTCTCTCTCACAACATTAACGTAAACTGACTGCAGTAGACTCTTGTTCTAAAAATAGCTCAGGGAATACAGAACGTATATTAAGAGTGTTTACTGAAAGAAGATATAGTAAGAGACTTGAAAGTGGGAGGGGAGGGGGAAGATCCGGAATGATAGGAGAAGACAGGAGGGGGAGGGATGAAGCTAAGAGCTGGAAAGTTGATTGGCAAAAGTGATACTCAACTGGAGAGGGAGTTGATCATGGGACGGGAGGCCTAGGGAGAAAGAAACGGGGAGTGGAACACTAGAGTGAGATGGAGAACAGGCATCTAACCCTTTCCATAACCCTAACCCTAATTCTCGTGAATCTGCTTTGAATCCTCTCCGATGTCAGTATATCCTTTACAAGCTAAGGAGCCCAAAACTGCAGAAAATACTCCTAATATGGTTTAACGAGGGCTTTATAGAGCCTCAACATCGCATTCCTGCTCTTATATTCTATACTTGTAGAAATGAATGCCAACATTGCATTCGCCTTCTTCACAACCGACTCAACCTGGAGGTTATCCTTTAGGGTATCCTGCACAAAGGCTCCGAAATCGCATTGCGTCTCTGTATTTCGAATTCTCTACCCATTTAAATAATAGTGTTCCCAATTATTTCTTCCACCGAAGTGCCTGACCATGCATTTTTCGAACATTGTATTTCATTTGCCACTTCCTTTCCCATTCCCCTAAACTATCTAAGTCTGTCTGCAGAATCTCTGTTTTTGCAACACTACCCGCTCCTCCACCGATCTTTGTATTGTCTATTTTACCCTGAAATTCATTAATTCCATCGTCCAAATCATTGACATACATCGTAAAAAGCAGGGGTCCCAACACCGACCCCCGTGGAACTCCACTTGCATCCAGCCAGCCAGAGTAGGATCCCTTTATTCCCATACTTTGTTTTCTGCCGATCAGCCAATGTTCCGCCCACGCTAGTAACTTCCCTGTAATTCCAAGGGCCGTTATCTCCTTTGTCCATCCTGCTTGTAATTTACTCAAATAATTGCAGGTTTGTCAGGCAGGACTTCCGTTCCCGGAAAACATGCAGGCTTTGGCCTACCTTGTCAGGTACCTCCAGGTACTCTGTAAACTCATACATAACAATCGATTCCAACAACTTCGCAAGCATTGATGTCAGCCTAATTGGTCTATAGTTTCCTTTCTGCTGCCTTCCACCCTTGTTAAATAGCGGGGTAACATTGGCAATTTTCCAGACCTCCGTTCATGCCAGAATGTATCAAATCCTGAAAGATCGTTGTTAATGCCTCCGCAATTTTTCCAGTTATCTCCTCCAGAACCCGAGGGTGCATTCCATCAGGACCAGGAGCTTCCACTGTGAAAACTGATGCAAAATACGCATTCAGTTCCTCTGCTTTCTCTGTATATCTCATTACAGTATCCCCAGCATCATTCAGTATTGTTCCTATATCGACCCTCAACTCTCGTTTACACTTTATATACTTAAAAAAAAACTTATAGTATCTTATTTGATATTTGTCTCCCGCTGCCCTTCACAATTCATCTCTTCCTTCCTGATGACCTTCTTAGTTTCCTGCTGCAAGTTTATAAAAGCTTCCCATTCCTCTATTTTCCCACTAGCTTTGGCTTCCTTGTATGTCATCTCTTTTGCTTTTACTTTGGTTCTGGTCTCACTTGTCAGACGCAGTAGTATCCTTCATCCCTTTGAAAGCTTCTACTTATTTGGCATATACCTGTCTTGCTCTTCCCTCATTTTTCGTGGAAACTCCAGCAATTGCTGCTCTGCTGTCCTTCCTGCTAGTGTCCCTGTTCAGTCAACTTTGGGAAGTTCCTCTCTCATGTCATCATAATTTCCTTTATTCCACTTAAATTCCGACACGTTGTAATTTATTTTTCTCCATCTGCACACAACTGCACACAATACACTTAGTTCTCACAAACTCCTTATACACAATGTACCAAAGGCCTTCTACACGGCCCTATCTACCTGTGCCGGCACTTTCGATGGATTCTGGCGCTGTATTTCCAGATCCCCTCGTTATACCACACTCCTCAGTGCGCTAAAGCTGACTGTCTAAGACCTACCCTGGTTGGTCCTCCCAAAGTTCAACAGCTCACACTTGTCTGCATTAAATTTCATCTGCCATTTTGCAGCCCATTTTCCAGCTGACTCAGATCCCACAGTTCCCAACCCTAGATCTGAGATCCTAGGTTCATCTCGGGGAGGACAGCCCCAGCCCCCGCCAGACTTAAGAAATAATGTTTGGCTGGATGCTGCGTGATGTTTCTCCCTGTTACAAATCAGTAGCAGGAAAAAGCAAACAATACACAATATGCAATTAAACGATTGAGCTTTATAATTCTTAATTTGACTGCATGGTTCGGAAAGAAACTAAAAAGGAAAAGGACCCATTCTCAAGAAACAGTCGAATGTGAAAGGTTGGAGCCCATGGTTCCGTCCATTCGTTCCCTGCCGTCCCGCGGACCCTGGCTGTAAGTCCACTCCATACGGAGGTCAACCAACTCTCTCCATTCGCGTCTTCTTTCTTAATCCCTCGCCAAAAAACGTGAATCCTTCTCTCAGCCCCACAAGAAAGAAAAAACATGCCTCTCATTGGATAGCACACATTTCAAAGCCCCCCTTATCTCTAGCTATAACCCAAACCATGCTGCTACAGAGAAACATTAGCAATAAATCTTACATTAGCATTAGTCCGTTACATTAGCAGTGAGACCATGCAGCGCGTTCCATACGCAATCTTACAGAATTGCTCCAGGTGTTTCCAAGAAAGCCGATGAAGACCTGTCAGTGGATCTCGTCGACTTGGACATTAACAGGGCTTTTGAAAAAGCCCACGTGGGAGGTATGCCCAGAAGGTTCAGAACCTTCCATTCAGTGGAAAGCAGCAGACCGCATTCAACATGACTCTGCGGTAGAAGCCAGAGAGTGAAGTTATATGGTCGCCACTCTGAATGGAGGCCTGAAAATAGTGGAGTGCCGCAGTGATCACAGCTGGCTCTGTTGTTAATGCGGACGTGTGGGATGTTGCACACTGGGAGGACTGACCAGCGTGGGACGTACACATGGAATAGTACGGCACTGAGTAGTGCAGTGAACAAAGGGGTCTGTGAATACAGATCCATTACTCATTGATAGTGGCGTCTGAGGGAGATCGGGTCGTAAAGCGGGTTTTGGGCTCATTGGCATTGTAAATCAAACTCTTCACTTCAGAAGTTGGTCCGAATTTGCATTAAACTTTGGTGAGGCTCAATTTGGAGTATTGTGTGGAGCTCCGATCAACTACCTGCACAAAAGCATTGCTGAGATTGACGGAGTACACAGCAAATTTACAACGACATGGTCAAGACTTGAAGATCTGATTCACAGGGAATGTTTGAAGAGGTTAAGACGTTGTTTTTTCTTACCTCGAGCGCTGCAGAATTTGTGGAGATTTCGTAGAGGCGTACTAAATTATGAGGAGCAAATGGAAACAGGCATTTGTCATTCCTTGGGTGACAGTAGAACTATCTGTCATATGTTAGGGGTGAAAAATGAAATATTTAAGAGAAACCCGATGAGGGGCTTTATTCAGGGGATGGGATGAGGGTGCAACTGGCTGCCAGCGAATGGGTTGGACGTAGTTTTAATGTAACATTTAAGACAAATCTGGGTAAGTACATGACTGGAGGGGTATGGAAGTCCAGGCAGAAGTAGACACGAACTGGATGGGTCCTGCTTTCTGTGCTGTACTTCACAATTTCTCTGACCCTCTAAAATACATTTAATAAACATCGAATGAATTGTATGTGATGCCCCGCGAAGAGTTAAGTGTGTGACGCAATGTCACAATGAGTAAAAATAGACCGAAGCAAACACGGATTGTTTGTTCGCTTCCAGTAGCTAATGCAACTAAAGAGGAGGGGGACATTAATTGTCTTAAGGGACATTCCTCCTGGTGTATAAGGGCTTGTTGAACGAGTACATCTAGACAGTTGGCACTTTCCGTACAACTGATCGCCGCTTCTGACAGAAAATGGGATACTCAGCAATTTATTATCTTCTCCGCATTTACTATCCTGTACTGGCCGCCGTTGCTCTTCCAGGTAAGGTCGCTGAAATTTGGAGATGTGAGACATACTGTAGTCCTTAAATTGTGCGTTATAATTCAGGGAGGTCGTGGTTTCCAATCGAAGTCTTTTACATCAATTCACTAAGGAAATATTGAAAATAGAAGCACGTTTCATTGTGATTTAAAAAAAAAAATAATATACGTGAAGAAGCATGTATTTCTGGTATTTTGTTTGTTTTAATGTACTTTATCATAATCTGACAAAATTGTGTTCCGGGTGTAATGAACTCCACGACATTTGGCGCTGGTATTAAATCTGATTTTGGTTCAGAATCTAAAGCTAAGTGAATGTGTTTGATTCATGATGTCCTCTGACAGGAAGAGTTATGGTGGCTCTACTGTGCATTCCGCTTAATGTTGTGTTCTGTCATTGGTGTTGGGACCGAACCTTTTCACGTTATGTGTCAATGATTTGGTTGAAGGAATAGATGGTTTTATGGACATGTTTGCGGAAGTTACGAGGAAAGGTGGTGGGGCAGATAGTGCTGAGGGAGCGGGGTGTATGCAGAAGGAATTTGACTGATTGGGTCAATGGACAGCGAAGTGCCCGGTGAAAGTTAGTGCAGCGAAATGCATAGAAGGAATAAAGGAGCAGATAATGGGGATATGGGGAGGGCATTCAAAACTCAGAGGTCAAAGTGGACCTGGGAGACCTAGTTTAGGATATCCTTTAGGCCAAACTTCAGGATGAGTCGCTATCCAAGAATGTACATGCAACGTTAGCATTCATTCCCTGAGAACAAGAACGCAAGCGCAAGGATGTAACACTGACACATTATAAGGCATTCATCAGAATGCATGGAGTATTATGCGAAGCTTTGAGTCCCTAATCGAAGAGAAGATGCGCCGGTATTGGGGAAAGTCCAGAGGGTGTTTAGGAGAATGTTCCCAGGTATAAAAGGGCTAACATATAAGGAATGCCCGGTAGATCTGGGACTGTACACATTGGGTTTACAAAAATTAGATTGATGTCATTAAAGTATATCGAATATTGAAAGTTCAACAGTGTGTGGATGTGGAGAGGATGTTTCCGATAGTGGGGGAGTCTCAATTGCAGAAGTCACAACTGCAGCATAGAGGACATCCAATTTAAACAAAGATTAGAGGAAAGAAATTCGCCAGTGCCTGGGGAATCTCTAGAGTACCTTGGCACGGGTGACTGTGCAGTCCAAGACTTTGGTTATATTTAGTCTGGAGGATGACAAGTTATTGAGTAATCAGGGCGTCAAAGGTTACCGGGAGAAGGCATAAAAAAGGTGTTGAGGAATAATAGAGACAGTCATGATGGAATGGCGGAGCAGACTCCTGGGTCCGAATGGCCTAATCCTCCTCCTATGGTTTATGCTCTTACATTCTTCTTTTCTGTAATGGGCATACAACCGCAAAGGTGCATTGCTATCTCTTCTTGGAATACATTCAATTCACCTTGCCCCAGTCATTGCCCTTCTGTTGCCTTGCTTGTCTGCTGAAGGTAATCCGACTGAGTTCTGCATCACCTTCCTGCTTCTTTTGCCTCCCTTGTGCTGCTGAACCCATCCACCAGTCAGATTAATCGTAGCATAGCAAACCTCGGGTTATTGCCCCTCTACCGTACAGGTGCAAACTCCCTTTTTGTGCAGATCACTTCCAGAGTAAAGAGATGCCAATGTTGAAAAAAAAAACTGTCTTTGCACTTTCCACATTTTTTAGCCACATATTCATCTGACAACCTTCAATTCTGAACCTCTGGCAAAAGACACTCCTGATAATCCAGACGAATTGAATGATTCCATTACCACTTACGCAGCCTGATATTAATTTCTTTCCTAGCTCATTATTTTCATTCCTAAGTACTTTTTCCCTTTCTCTACCTGAGCCTTTTGTCCAATCGTGTACAACCAGTCCCCACTAAACGTGGAGAAAGAACACGAGAACATTATAACTCAACACCAGAGAGAAGGACAGGGAGCTAGGAGAGTTAATGAAGGATGTTAATGAAATAATGAAATGAGTTCATGAAATATACCCTGTTGTCTGTTCTCTACTTGATGAAACCATCGGTGGTCGAGCCGCTTTCTTTCTTGCCCATTGTAATCACTGCGTGAAACTGGCGAGAGCTCGGTTGCTTGTTGTTGAAGGCGTGTCAGGGTAATCGATCACTAAAACACAGCTCAGTCAGCGCAGGCGCACTCGCACACTGCCGGCCAGTTTGGACAGTGGCGCGATCTGGAGTACCAGCCTTAGCATGCATACAAAGTCACGCTGAGCACTCGACACAAATTAAGCAATGAATCTTTTTCTTTTGTCTCAGTTAATTTAGTTGCGATTGTGATCCTGTCTCGCAGAAATTGTGGGCTCTCCAAATGTATCACTCGCTACCTCGTGGCCATGGCGGCAGCAGATCTGATGGTCGTTCTCTTTGGTGTTGTATTGTATAAAATCAATACTCTCTATTTGTATGCTGTCTTCATGATGAAATCTCGGCTGCGAGCTCTGGGACCTATACTGGGGACTGCAACATTGGATTGTTCCGTTTGGCTGACTGTCGCTTTCACTTTCGATCGTTACGTCGCGATCTGCCTTCCGAAGTTGCGGACCCGCTATTGTACGGAAAGAACAGCGACCGTGGTGATCGTTGCGTTGGTGATAGGTAGCTGTGTTCAGCAATTTACCTTTTACTTTGCAGGAGAGTCAGAGAAACACAAACTCGAGTACTATACATCACCCCTGTGGAGATTTTACGGGATATTTGACACCATCATGACCCCATTATTACCAATTGGTTTAATTCTGCTGTTCAATGTTTTAACCACCAGATCTATTATAGCAGCGAATATGGTTCGCCGTGGACTTCGGAGCAATACCGACAACAAAAGTGATCCAGAAGTTAAGAACCGGAGAAAGTCAATGGTTTTGTTGTTCTCTCTGTCCGCCAATTTCATGTTATTGTGGATAACCAACATTGTACAGTCCATGACCTGGGCAGAAGTAAACGTTTTGTTCACAGACAAATATTACAACACGCCTACATTTATCCTACAAGAGTTTGGGTATATGTTAATATCTCTTAGTTCCTGCACCAACACGTGTATCTATGGACTGACACAGAGGAAATTCAGGGAGGAGCTGAAAAATGGGGCAAAATACCTGTTTACACTAAATGGGAAACTTTGTAAATAAAAAAAAAGTAAATCTAATTATCCCTAATTGTGTTTTGCCTTAAATATGTAGAATATTTACTTTTGTATCGTGTTTCAGTGGAATACTGATGTCACCTTTCAATCTATACTCACTGTGTTTTGCATGGAAAGGTGACCGGAAGGAGACTGCGCCTGTCTGTGAATGGAGTAACAGCAGTTTCTGTGCTGCCTCTAGTTTTGTTTCTTTCCCCCCAGTTTAAACTTCGAATTTAAAAATTTTAGTTGCTGATTCTTGAAGGGGAACAATATGTCTTTGAGGAGTGGGAAGAACTTGTCTGAACCTCATGATAAAGACAACGGAAAAGGAAAGATGCAAAAGGAAATATCTGATTAAATGCCGTCGTGGCCCGAAGATGTGGCTGGGACATTGAATTCAATTAAAGCCCAACTGGAAAAGAACAGAAATGAAATGATGTCATTTCTGATAAAGATCTAGAAACTCAAGTCATTACACATGAAGAGGAATTGAAGATAACTAGGCAAAAATTGCTTGAAACTAGAACTTGTTTGGAAAGATATCGAAATAAGATAATAGACATTGAAACTAGGTCTCGCTGAAGGAATATACGAATTGTTTGGCTGCAGGAAGGGATCAAAAATGGAGACTTAACGGTTTACTTTGGCAAGCTTTTTTATACCTTAATTTCTACTATACTATCCCAGCCGCCTACTATAGAAAGATAAACTATGTTCTGTTTTGGTTTGTTTTCATCACTTTAAGATTAAGGATCAAATAATGCGACAGGCAAGAAAGCAGAGAGTTTTCAGATTTGAGTAATCTGAGCTCCATTTCTATGAAGATTATCCAAAGGAGGTAATAGAGCATAGATCAAAATTTGCTCTGGTAATGAAACGGGCATATGAAAAGCAACAGTTTCCTTCCTTGCGTCACCCAACAAGCATTAATGATTTTCCTCCTGGTTCTCCTCCTTGTACATTTTTTTATCCTAAAGTTGCACTGGCGTTTGTTCAAACGATACCTGCTGTAACTGCCGATTGAATTGCCCGGAAGATTGTTTAGTTATCTACATTAGCATGTCCGAAAGAAGATTTAAGAAGGCTGATTTATGAACATTAGGAGACTTGTTCATTATTACATATCTTCGGTTTGCTTTGGAAAGAAGATTCATAGTTCAAGTATGACTGTTTAAATGGTTATTCGGACATTCGACTGAGAAAAAGAAGATAAGATAACTTATTCCTTTAACCAAATATCTGGTTTGATTTTTTTTTGTTTCTTTCTCAATTAACTAACTGGTACTTTTTCCTACTAATGGGGCTATTTCATATATACACACACATACATACTTAGCGGAGGTTTCAATTATTTATAAAATATTATTAGTTGGTATTTTTGAAAATTTAGTAATGTTAAATATAATATTAAATTTCTTCCTGTCCTTTTTTAGCCTCTTTTTAAAAAGTTGTGCTGATTTGTTATTAAATACTATGCTTGGTTTCTCTAGGTAATATATTTTAGATCTTAATAACTGCTTATTATTTAAATTTCTTTTCAATATATCAGTATGTTTTTATGTAATAGAATACTATAGCGTATTACAACTGAATTTAAAGCGATTTTAGGGGATCAAATGTTAAATTATAGATGGTGCTGTTTTTTCGTTTTAAGAGATAATAATGTTTTGGTTTTCTCTTTGTTTAAAAAGATTACACATAAACATGGGATAGTTTGTAGATGCTGGAATGTAAACACTTATCTCTGTTGAAACGTTGTCGTTTCTCTTACAAGGTCAGTGGATTTCATTTTTTTCAACTAGGGGTCGTGGTAGAGAATTTCTTTAATTTTTTTTGGACGGATAGAGCAGTAATTGGATTCGTTTCATATCAGAGGGTGCCTGCTTTTTGCTGAGCTGTGGAGGGGAGGAGTGGGGTTAGAGTTAGGGGTTTTTCCTCATTTGTCGTTCTGGCCCATGCGTGTTTTCTCTGTGGTTGTATTCTTCAGCTCCACCATTTTTGATCATTTCGTATTGGTATTTGCTCTGCGCATGTGTAAAGTAGAATAAAATTATAGTATGGTATTTAAACGGATTAATGTAATAAATTGGAATGTACGTGGTTGGAATCATCCTATCAAACGAAACAAGACTTTTAAAATCATTAATCGATTCCAGCCTGATTGAATTTTTTTTACCAAGAGACGCATATCAGTGCTGGAGATCAAGATAGATTTTTTTGGATCGTGGAATGGTTTACAATTTCACTCTACTTCTCAAAGTAAAACTAAAGGGGTGTCTATTTTTATAAAATCTAATATTCTGTTCCTTCAAGAGGATAATAAGTCAGGTTTTATTGGCAGATTTTTAATTTTAAAAGGAGTAATTTATAATATAAAAATTATTTTGGTCAATTTGTATGGTCCTAACTTAGATGATCCTTCTTTTTAAATAGTATTTGCTTTACTGCCTGATTTAAATGAATATATGTTGATAATGGGCAGTGATTTTAACTGTTGTTTAAATCCCTTGATTGACAAGAGCTCAACCAATCAGCCACTTCCAAATCACTCTACGTCGCTTATTAATTTATTTTTGACCGATTTTGGATTGATTGAACTATGGAGATATTTACAACCTGATGTCAGAGAATATTCTTTTTTTCACATGTTTATGGAAAATATTTGAGGATCGATTATATTGTAGTCGACCCTCGCCTCTTGCCTAGTGTTAAGAATTCTGAATAGGACGCTGTTGTTATATCTGATCATGCGCCTTTGAGTTTGTCTTTTGAATTCGATGATGTCATCCCTGCCCGCCCACCTTGGAGCCTATCTCAAACATTATTGCAAAATTCTGACTTTGTTAGTTTTATTGAAACCCAGATTTTTTTTTTAAAAATATCTTTTTAGCGATATAGGGGGTATGGCTAAATTAATCATACAGGATGCATTTAAAGCATTTTTACGTGGTCAGATCATTTCTTACTCAGCTAGGCTTTAAAAAAAATAGAGCGAAGTAGATTTCAAAAGAAATTAAAGATTTGGATAATATTTATGCGATTTCCCCTAATATTGATTTATTTAAACAACGGGTGGAACTTCAATGACGATATGATTTATTATTATCTCAACCAATTGAAGGCTACTTGCTTATGCTAAAAAGTCAATTTTATGTATATGGAGATAAAAATAACAAACGACTTGCATCTCAATTAAAAACGGCCAAAGCCAAAAGGCAAATTTTGAAAATCCGTAGGAAAGATGGCACCCTGGCTAGGGAATATGAAGAAATTAATAATTTTTTCAACATTTTTATGCTGAACTTTACAAATCTCAATTTCCAGTGGATTCTTCTTAAATGAAAGGGTTTTTTTTAACGAACGATTGCTTTTCCTCAAATTTCTGTTGAGAATCAAAAAACTCTTGATGTACAAATTATGAAGCCGAAATTCATAAAGCTATTATCTGGTAAGGTCCCTGGACTTGATGTCTAGAACAAAGTCCCAAAATTCCTTATGTATTTATCACTTCTGAATTCTCTTCAGTTAGAAACTTTTCGGCACATTAACCTTTCGTTCCGAAGTGCATCCCTCATACCTCCATACACTGAATTCCACTGCAAGTTGCTCACTCTGTCAAACTCACTGCATGTCGGCGCTACTCCTTCTCTCTGCAGGTAAATCCTGCCCATCCGAACCCTATCCATTAGCCGACTCTCGACTGTTGAAAAGCTGTTCAACCAGTAGTTCCTTGACTCGTATCTTGCTTCCCTTATATAAGGACACAGCATTAGCTGTTTCCCGCACTTTCAATGCATTAGGCTCTGATAAGGATTGGACAAGGATCTCTGCCAAAGACACAACAGTCTCTGCTCCGGTTTCCTATAATATCCCGGGATAAACTTGTCCATGATTTGAGTACAGTCATGAAGAACTGAACACTTCATCCATTTTACTGTTGATGTGCTTCAGATAGCTCGGTCCCCTCCACTGGAAAAAATGCTACGTACGTCTAACGAGTAAATGCAGATGTATTCATTTAATACTTCCATAATTTTCTGTGGCTCAACACATAGATTACCCATGACGCTAATGATGTCTACTCCATACCAAGCTGGAGATAGCTATTTCCACCAAATATACCCTATACATATAGTCAGTGCTGTGCAAAGGTCATAAGCCCATACATGTACCTAGGGTGCCTGAGACCTTCCTACAGTGCTGTATTGTCAATGTAGAGAGGAGAACGAGTTTGCAAATCTTCGCTTCTAGCCGTTCCCTGGGCCTTTCCAGTCCAGGTGAAGGGTTTCTGTCTGAAACGTTCACTGTTTTCTCCCATCAAAAGAAGCTGCCTGACCTGCTCTGCTCACCCAGCTCATTGTGGGTATCATCTTAGATTTCCACCGTCTGCAGTGTGCCTTGTATCCTTGTAGATCTCTCCGGATCAAAGATGTTGGGAATTGGGAGGATGGACCTCCACGGGAGGATTGTGGGATAGGTGGCAGGAATGTAAATCCCTGAAATTCCCGGCAAGGAGAATTGATTCCAAACAATTTCTTTATTGTTTATTACACAATATCTGTCTGGTGCTTCTCGCTCCTTCCCCTCTCCCATCCCCTTTTCCCAATCAGGAATCTGCTCTCACCCTGCCCCCTCCCCACTCCCAGTCTACGATAGAAATCAATGTATGAAACAGGTTTATCATCACACACATATGTCTTTTTAAATCTTTTTATTGATTTTTAGAACATAACATAAGTAAAATATAGTACAAAAAAACATTTGAGAGTACACAATAGATTCATTAATAATCAATTATATATTATCAATGTAAAAAGTCTCCCAAACTTATAATATTAATATGAAGAATTTAAGACAAAAAGCACAAAAAAAAACCCCCAAAAAGAAGAAGAAAAAAAAACAATATATAAAAAAAAAAAACTAACATGGGCAATTGTATAATGTTAAGTACACACAGCAGTGCCAATGACTCCGAACCTCCATTTATACAATTCAGGATGGTAGCAATAAGGTTCAGGATCAGACCATTTAACTCACATGAAAATGTTGAATAAATGGTCTCCAAGTTTCCTCAAATTTAACTGAGGAGTTAAAGACCACACTTCTAATTTTTTCTAAACTCAAACAGGAAATGGTTTGAGAGAGCCACTGAAATACAGTTGGAGGATTAATTTCTTTCCAGTTCAATAAAATAGATCTTCTAGCCAATAGTGTAGCAAATGCAATCATTCGCTGAGAAGAAGCAGATAAACACATATTATCTATCATAGGTAGACCAAAAATTGCAGTAAAAGGATGTGGTTGAAGATTAATATTTAAAACTCTTGAAATGATATTAAAAATATCCTTCCAATAGCTTTGTAAACAAGGACAAGACCAAAACATATGAGTCAATGTAGCAATATCAGAATGACATCTATCACAGGTTGGATTAACATAAGAATAAAATCGAGCAATTTTATTTTTAGACATATGGGCTCTATGTACAACCTTGAATTGTATTAGAGCATGTTTAGCACAAATAGAGGATGAGTTTACCAATAATAAAAATTTTTCCCATTGCTCAGTAGATATAGGGCAATGCAATTCTTCCTGCCATTCCTTCTTAATTTTTTCTGATATATCCGGCTGTATCTTCATAATCATATTGTAAATGATAGCTACTAAACCCTTTTGATAAGGATTAAGAGTTAGAATTCTCTCTGTAATGTCCAGTGGACATTCTTTCGAAAAAGACTTTAATTCATTATATAAAAAATTTCTAATTTGTAAGTATCTAAAAAAATGGGTTTTAGGTAAATTGTATTTGTTAGATAGCTGTTCAAAGGACATAATGTTATCATCCAAATACAGGTCACGAAAACATTTTATACCTTTTGTTTTCCATAGGAAAAAAGCCTGATCTATAAATGATGGCCGAAAGAAATAATTAGATGTTATAGGACTTGACAGTATAAACTTATTCAAGCCAAAAGATTTACGAAATTGAAACCAGATTCGTAATGTATACTTAACTATGGGATTAGTTATCTGTTTATTAATTTTGAGTAACGAAAAAGGAAGTGAAGATCCTAAGATTGAGATCAATGAGAAATCTTGCACAGATTTACATTCCAAATTTACCCATTGTGGGCCAGCTACTGTAGTCAATTCTTGTGTCCAAAATATCAAATACCGTATATTAACTGCCCAGTAGTAAAATCTTAGGTTTGGTAAAGCCAAGCCGCCCTCTTTCTTTGACTTCTGTAAATATTTTTTACCTAATCTAGGATTTTTGTTCTGCCACAAATAGGAAGATATTTTAGAGTCAACCATATCAAAAAAAGATTTAGGAATAAAAATTGGTAATGCTTGAAATAAATATAGAAATTTAGGTAATATCATCATCTTAATGGCGTTAATTCTGCCTACCAAAGACAAAGAAAGTGGGGACCATCTATTAGCAAGTTGCTTAATTTGGTCTATTAAGGGGAAAAAATTAGTTTTAAACAAATCTTTATGTTTTTTAGTAATTTTAATACCTAAATAGGTAAAATAATCTGTAACGATTCTATATGGTACATGATTATAAATTGGAATATACATATTTAATGGAAAAAGTTCACTCTTATTAAAATTCAATTTATAACCAGAAAAATTACTAAATTGAGCAAGTAAAGAAGAAATAGCAGGAATAGATTTTTCAGGATCAGATATATATAATAATAAATCGTCCGCATATAATGATACCTTATACATCGCCTCTCCACGGGTAATGCCTAAAATATTGGGTGATTCACGAATAGCTATAGCCAAAGGTTCTAAAGCAATATCAAATAATAAAGGGCTCAAAGGACAACCTTGTCTTGTACCGCGAAATAATTGAAAGAAAGGGGATTTTTGATTATTGGTAAAAACCGAAGCTAAAGGTTTATGATATATTAACTTAATCCATGATATAAATTTTGATCCAAAATTGAAATGTTGCAATGTATTGAATAAATATGACCATTCGACTCTATCAAATGCTTTTTCGGCATCCAAAGAGATAATACATTCAGGAATTTTAGATGTAGAGGTATAAGCAATATTAATTAATTTTCTAATGTTAAAAGATGAATAGCGATTTTTAATAAATCCGGTCTGATCCTCAGAAATAATCCGAGGTAATATATTTTCTAATCTAATAGCTAAAATTTTACTAAAAATCTTAAAATCCGTATTCAGCAAAGATATAGGACGATAGGATGCACATTCAGTCGGGTCTTTGTCTTTTTTAAGAATTAAAGAAATAGAAGCTTCATAAAAAGATTGTGGTAATTTACCTATACTTAATGCATCTTTAAAAATTTTACAAAGCCAAGGAGAAAGTATAGAAGAAAAGGATTTAAAAAATTCTGCGGAAAAACCATCTGGACCTGAAGCTTTACCCGAGTTCATTGAAAAAATAGCCTTTTCTATTTCAGACTCGGTAATAGGTGTATCCAAAAATACGTTATCTTCAACAGTTACTTTTGGAATATTCAATTTCCCTAAAAATTCATTCATAATAGAAGAGTCCTTAGTACATTCTGATTGATATAAAGAATTATAAAAATCTTGAAAGGCTTTATTTATCTCTTTATGGTCAATCGTCAAAGTACCATCTTGTTTACGAATCCTAGTAATTTGTCGCTTATCTGAAGCAATTTTCAATTGATTAGCTAGTAGTTTACCTGACTTATCTCCATATGTATAAAATTGAGCCTTCGATTTAATTAACTGACTTTCAATCGAGGAGGTTAATAGTAAACTATGTTCCATTTGGAGTTCCACTCTTTCTTTATAAAGTTCTTTACTAGGAGTTGATGAGTAGATCTTATCAATTGCCTTAATTTTATCAACTAATGTTGATATTTTGGAATTAGTTCGTTTCCTAACTCCAGCAGAATATGAAATAATCTGTCCACGAATATATGCCTTAAAAGTATCCCATAAAATTCCACTAGAGATCTCTGCTGTAGAATTTATTGAGAAAAACAAATCAATTTGCTGTTTAATAAAGCTAATAAAGTCAGAGTCCTGCAAAAGAACAGGATTAAGCCTCCAACTTTTCGTACTAATATATGAATCCGTCACCTTAATAGATAACTTCAAAGGTGCATGATCAGATATGGTAATTGAGTCATATTTACAATCCATGACATCTGTAAGTAAATGCTGATCAATGAAAAAGTAATCAATTCTTGAATAACTATGATAAACATGGGAAAAATATGAAAACTCTTTGTCATTAGGGTGTAAAAAACGCCAAATCTCACAAATAGCTGAATCAACCATAAAGGAATTAATAAGAGAAGCCGATTTGTTCGGCAAAATTTGAATGGGCTTGGACCTATCCATCACAGGGTTTAAACAACAATTAAAATCTCCGCCCATTATCAATCTATATTGATTCAAATTGGGAAAGGATGTAAATAAACATTTAAAAAATTCAGGACAATCAGTATTTGGAGCATAAACATTAACTAGAAGAACTTTTTGATTACAAAGTAAACCAGTAATAAGCAAAAATCTACCGTGCGGATCTGAAATTGTTTCATGATGTATAAAAGCAGTAGATGAGTCTATAAAAATAGACACACCTCTCACTTTAGCTTGCACATTTGAGTGGTATTGTTGGCCCTTCCAGAACCTAAACAAGCGCTGACTATCCATCTTCCTTACATGAGTCTCTTGTATAAAGATAACATTAGCATTCATTCTATGGAATACATTGAATACTTTTTTCCGTTTGATCGGATGATTTAAACCATTAGTATTCCAAGAAACGAAATTAATAGTCTTAACCATCATGACAGTATATATTATAGTTAATACATAAGTTCGAAAGAAAAGTGAACTCATGAACCCGGAAGAAGGAAGTAAGTTCAAAAGGAAACCGGAAGTCATAGCACTGCAGCCATTTTTGTAGTTTCATATGCGCCCAAAAAATAAAACTAAGCAAAAAGCAAGCAAAAAACAAAAAAAGAAAGAAAAATCCCCCTCCCACCACCCTTGAAACCCCAAGAAAAAAGCCAAAAAAGGCAAGCGAGCAAGCTAATACTAAAACTACCCCCATGTCTCAAGACGGCAACTCAAACGTAATAGAGTTAAGAAAATACACACAACCCACATTATAAAAAGGGTAATACTACAAAAGTTAAAATATAAAATTTGTGTTATAAATGTATATAAACAAAAAAGTTAAAAGAAAAGAATTAAAACAATAAATAAAAGTTTCAAACTTTCAAATACATCAAAACAGTTATGACGCTCCAAACACTGGAGTCAGTCGGGAAGAAGAAACGCCATTTTTTTTTCTCTCTCTCTCAGTTTTAATATTCAGATGTTAAAAGTATAAAGGAAAGCGTATATCGTTTTTTATTTAAAAAAAAAGAAAAACAAAAGAGAAACCCTAATCGGTCATTTTCAACGCAAATAGATTAATAATATGAAAAACTATAAAATCGGCATAAACCTAGCAGAGAAAAAAAGCTTTAATCGTATATAAAAAGTATATGCAAGCCATATAAAAAAAAAGGACCCATATATCAAACCATAATAGATCCAAATTTATAGGCTAAATTACACTGATCAGCCCAATAGAATGTCATTGATCCAGGAAACCTTGAGCATCCGCAGGCGATTTAAACAGCCGAACAGTTCCATCATCCAGGGCGACTCTCAGATGTGCTGGGAATAACAGCGCTTGCTTGTAGCCTTTCTGGTGGAAATTCGACATAACCGATCTGAAAGCCAGCCTAGCCCGTAATACTTCTGGGCTATAGTCTTCCAAGATACGAAACTTGAAATTTTGATGGATAATCATACCTTTTTTACGAGCCAGACGGATCAAGCGATCTTTGATATGAGGATAGTGAATCCTCAAAATTATGTGCCGCGGTTTCGAAGTTGAACTTGCATAAAATCTTGTTACCCGATGTGCTCGATCGATTATTGGGGAGGGATCCAGGACCTCTTTGCCCAGGACATCCACTAGAAATTTAGAGAAGAAAACGGTAAGATCACCGCTTTCAAATCCTTCCGGGATCCCAATTAACCGGAGATTTTGCCTTCGAGAGCGATTTTCCAAATCCGTAATTTTAACTTTATAACGATCCATCTGTTGAGAAGTCGAGGTTTGCTCTTCTTGTATCTTTTCAATCATACGATCTTTCTTACGAGCGGCTTCTTCAAGAGCCAAAATGCTTGCCTGTTGTTTTTGTGATTCCAGTGAAAGTTCCAAAAACTTTTCTTCGAGTGATTTCAAACGATCGTCATACTTCGAAAGCCTTAGGAATAATTTTTCCTGCATCTCTTCAAATTTAGTTTCCACAATCTTCGCAACTGCTTCTAAAGGTACCAAGTCTTTCGACTGTTTCGATTCTTTTGCTTTAGACATTTCAGCAAGTTGAGAATAATTCAAATAGTTTAGAAAGAAGAATTCAGTATATTTAACCCCTTTAGAATAAGTTTAAGGGGTGTTTATAGGCTAAAAAAACGTAAAAGTTTTGGAGCAAAGCCTAAGTGCGGTTTACTCCATGAGCGCCATCTTGAGAATCCCACACACATATGTCATGATTTATTTTCGGCAGCAGTACAGTGCAATGCATAAAATTGCTACAGTACGGTCCAAAAGTCGGTGGCACCCTACATATCTACTACGTACATATGCTCAAGAATTTCGTACAGTATTTTAAAGGCAGTATTTCACGTTTCTCTTCTATATTTAAAAAAAAAAGGATATTCATGTATCTACTAAAGTGCTGCCATGACCCTTTTACGTCACAAGGACCTGTTTTGATCCAAGCTGCCTGTATCTGGACATACCTGTTTATTTCTTCCTGGCCACACCGTCCATGACCATTGCCAAAAGAACTGCCCTAACTTTGTCTGCACTGCCCTTGATTCGAACACGAACATTCTTCCACTGTTTTCTTAAATGCTTCACACATTTCCGGCGTCATTTGCGATTTCCTTCCCTATGCCACATAAATTACGGTTCGCGCAATTAAGGTCTCAGACTTCAATCTCCGAATATCAGTTCTATCTTTTCTGTCTAAACACCTGTAAACCAGTAGAGTGATAGCCATCGCTCCCAAACAACTTCCATGCTAACACATCAGCCAATTGAACAAACCCATTCTTTAAAAAGTGGTGGAATTCAACCATTTGACTTTTAGTATCATTATTATTTTACATTAGAAAGCACTCCTGGGAGCACTGAACGCACTTCAGCCAATCTAACTTGTTTGCTCTTAGGCAGTCCCAAGAGCAAAATTTGGGAGGATAAATTCACCAAGTGTTTTTCATGTATCTCCCCTTGACTTCCCTATAAATATCCATCTCGACTTCCTGCTATTAGAACATAGAACATAGAATAGTACAGCACATTACAGGCCCTTCGGCCCACAATGCTTTGCAGGCCATCAAACCCTGCCTCCCATATAACCCCCCACCTTAAATTCCTCCATATTTATATTCATTTTATTACTTATATTCCTCCAGAAGTCTCTTAAACTTCACTAGAGTATCTGCCTCTACCACTGACTCAGGCAGTGCATTCCACGCACCAACCACTCTCTAATGATTGGGCGTCCTGTTGCGTTTTTTTTTACCTTAGGACATTACATGTAAAGAAACAGTATGCTCGTTATGTTGAGAATCATAACAATATTCACGAGGAGACGGTTCTCGGGATCCAATTTCACACCGCACTGAAAACAGCTACACATGTTAGTAGGGTAGCAGAGAAGACCTGTGGGTTGATTGCCTTAATCAGTCCATGAATTAACTATTAGGGAATCGACAATTTCAGGCGATTCTTGATTAAAGTATCATTAGACTGCATGTGGAATATTGCATTGAGGTCTGACCTCTGTATTTCAGTCGGGATGTGGAAAGTCTGATAACGGCGCAGGCGATGCTTTCCAGATGATGCCTGCATTACAAAACATGTGCTTTCGAAGATTTTGGACAAAATCGGGTTTCGTTTTCTTTTTTGTATAACCGAGTGGATTTATAGATTTATGACATTCAGAGTCAGGGTTAGACCAGAGGGTCAGTATCAGTCTGACAGGTTTGAAATGACTATCACCAGCGTACATGCTGGAGGAAATTTCACAGATAATTTTTGTCGCTCATTCCTCGGTACCCTCGTCTGTTTTTCGTGGATGTCTACGAAGTGAGAATTTCAGATTGTATGCTGTATACATTCTCTGATATTTAACTGGAACCACTTGAACCATTTTGTTAAATATTCTGGATTGTGTTCTGCATTTACTTATTTATCCTTCCCCGATTGGGATTCTCGTTTCCCAGGACTAGTTCAGAGAACAGCGCCATTAAACTATTGATGCGGAACACTGCGCCAGATATGCTGAAGGGAATGGGAAAAGGAAGCCAATGCAAAACAAGGCTGGAGAACAGTGTGATTCATTAGTGCTGGCACTGTCCTGAGAGGAAAAAAAGAGACCAAACCTTATGACTGAGTGACTAGATGGGCGATGTGGACTCATGATATATAGAGGCAAGGGTACAGTAGCAGTTCGGATGACGGTAGTACAATTCGGGACGTCGTTCAATTCCAGCGTCCTCTGTGAGAAAGATTATATATTCTTTCCTAATCGGCATGGCATCCTCGGGAGTCTCTGATTTCCTCTCACATTAAAAAGACTTACCTCTTATTCGGTTCATTAATAATTCTAAATGGACAAGTGGTTAGGCCAAGGTTGATAGGTTGGTTAATAGGTTGGCCAGGGTTAATAGGTCGGTTGCTGGTGTTACGTACCCTGTAACTGGGTGTCTTACCAGCAAAGATAGAAGTGTCCGTTGGAGTCTGGTACTATTTTCAAAACAGTGTTTATTAGGAAAAATATACAAATCAATATCAACAATGCAAATATACAGATAATACACGTTTGCAATACTAAACCTAAAAGTGTGGGTATAATAATAATCAATAATAAACAAGCTCTATAGATGTCTAGGGGATAATGAATTGTCATATGTGAATATAAAGTTCAGTTCTGTTCATACAGGCTGAGGTAGTTGTTGGTCGATGTGTTGTAATTGTTGGAGAGAGAGAGCGAGAGACAGATCAAACAGTGACAGCCAGTCAAACCTTCCTTTACGTTCTTGATCCGTCGATGTGTTGTTGTGGCCATTCAGGTATAACCCCTCTGTCCTTTAGCTAGACCGTTCTTCTACCGTGGACTCGTCACCCAGGCAAGGGGTGGACACACACACAAGCTCCCACCGGTCTCGCTACAAAACACTGTGAGTTAAAATTTACCGACCCTTCTTTCGGTCTCCGATGTCCCACCCTGTCTCGTGGGTTCCAACACTTAAGCAGTGTTCACTAGTGTGTCTCTTGGTGCGTCTCCTGGTGTGTCTGAGGGGTGTCCTCCCAGACCTCACTGTTATCCCTACTCACCGGGTCTCAGATGTAAATCAGTTTTGAATGGCTTAGCCCATCAAACCAGCCCACTCCGGCTGTCCACTGAGTAATTTTAATGAACAGAATAGTACCAGGTAAACAGCCCTCTCCGGAGCCGTGAGTCTTACAGGAGTCATAATATGGTCGCTCTCCCCCGGTGTTATCTCGCCCTTGTCTGAAGCAAATGTTCCAGTCCCTGTATGTTTTGTTCCATCTCTTTCTCTCTCATTAACAGCCTGGCAACAGTAACGGTTTGTAATTCTCCCAGGAGAGGGGGACATGGGCAACATTGCACCCTTCTGTCCATCAGAGCTGTTCATCCTTCGTAACACCCCCATCCTTCTAGGAATTTTCACCATAGGGCAAAATTAACTAGTACAGAGTTTTACAGGATTACAGACTTTAACAAAAATACAGAAGTGTTCTTTACTATAAAGCAATACAGGTATACCTTCAACTTAGCATCTAGATAACCACTTAGCGATTACATTGTCACTTCCTATAATATGTTGTTTCTGAATATCAAACTCTTGTAGCAGCAGACTCCAATTAAATAACCACCTATTTTATTCATTTTCGTCAACAAAAAAAAAACTAAAGGGTTGTGATCTTAGCTTAAGTGTATAGTACAAAATGTGAACCAATATATGTGTAATTACATTGTAGTACATTACCAAAATTTGTGCAAATACTAATCTCAATTTTACTTTTAAACTTAACATTCAATCTTCCATGGTGTTGTCTTTATTATTTACATGCTTTGTCAAATCCCTCAAAACCAGATCTTATTATTCAGAGTGGCATTTTTCAACCTTTGCCCCTTTTCCATTTAACTCTCACATGGTTAGCTTGCTCACCAGTGTGGAATAGGCTTTCACATACTCCTTTCATAGGAGTTATCTTACCACCAATGTTTTCCAAACTTAGCCCATTTTCTGAACTTCCACACAATTCTTTATTTTTGAGCAAGTCATTAATTTTATCTTCAGGAGCCTTCATTCTATTAGTTTTCAGTTTAACATCTGCAAGTGATCCCTCTTTGTGAAAACAAAACTTTTGATTCTGTCCCTCCAAATCACATCCTTGAATAACATCAGCAGGTTGTTTACCTTTACATTCCAAAAAAAAACTGTAATTGATTCACAGGCACCTTATTAACAAGCCATTGTCCCTTCAACCTGGTTACTACTTCTAAAACCAATTCAGACTTTAAATTTTCTTTATTCAATTTAGGAACAACACTTTTCCCTTCTCCTTCAATAATATTCACATCAGCAGCTTTCATCTCCTCACTAACTTTTAACACACCTTCTAACACAAACAACTGAGAACTCTCACTTTCCACTGGTACCAAGGTTAACCCTTTTTTCACTGAACCAAGTCCATCTGACCCAAAAGGACTGCATTCCTTTTCAACTAAATCAGATACTTCAAACTTTTCCTGAGTTTCAGTACCAGGTTCAGTATCCTGTGCATCCACATCTTGAACACACTCAAACGGGACATCTACCTCTTCCAGGCTTTCCATACCAGTACCTTTTCCAACTTCTAAGTTCCCCTGATCCTTCCAGTTACTCTCTGGGCAACTCCCATCCGGAGTAAACTCAACCCTGCGGGTTAAAACAACTTCATCTGCTAACCCAGCAGACCCCTTCAAGGTAATGACATCCTTTTCATCTAGGACTGCCCTTATATCATTATTGGGACCACATTTAAAAATTTCAACTTCTTCAAACTGCTCTGTCAAGCCAGACAGATCATCCATGTCCAGCCCTGGACCTTCTAACTGCCTTATCTATTTCTCATCTTTACTCTGTGCCTCTATAAATTCCTTCTTGGCTAAGGGTAGGTCTACCTCCTCTCCTTTACTCTCTTCTACCTCCCTATTCTCCGTTTTACCATCCCCTAATCCCTCTTGGTACAGGGTCGGTAAAAACGTCTCAGCCAAATCAACACTGGACTCATTTAAACTGTCCTCATTCTCAGCCGCCTTTCTCGACATGCTCCGAGTGATTGCGCATGCGGGATAGATCTTAGAGTCTATGGGTGGGTCCTCAGCCCTCACAGGCTTGCTTTTCAGTTTCACTGCTGAACACACGTCACCACCTGCTAAATCATTACCAAGAAGGACGTCCACGCCGTCTCTCGGTAATTCTGACCGCACCCCTACTTCGACTGTCCAGATACCAGGTCACATTTTAAAATGATCCCATGCAAAGGCACAGCTTCTGTCCCTTTTCCTATACCTCTTAAAACTACCTCTCCAGTCTCAGGACCAAAATCTAGCACCTTACTTAGGATCAATGACTGATCAGCCCCAGTATCTCTCCAGAGTCTCACTGGAACTGGGGTCTCTCCTTCTTTCACAGCCACCGTCCCTTCTGAAATAAATTTCTCACACCCCTCTCGTACTCTATCTACCTTTGCCTTCCTCGTCGATTTGCTGATCGACTCAATACACCCTGTAGGGACTGCCGCTTTCCCTTTTCCTGTCTCCTTCTTCGGAGCAAAGCACTTAGATGCAATATAACCAACCTTTCCACAATTATAACAGGTCAAGCCAGGAACCTTCCTGCCAGCCTGCATTTCCTCCTGCTCACCTTAACCACGAGCTCCTGGCTTATTCTCTACCTTAGCCGGTGGACTTTCTTTACCGTTCCTACTGCCTTTCTGGTAACTCTTATTTGAGGAAAACTTTGACTTGTGGGTTAGGGCATATTCATCTACGAACCTGGCAAATTCCGATATAGACTTATTCGGCTTCTCGTTCAGATACATCCTGATATTATGCGAAACACAACCTTTAAATTCCTCAATCAGAATTAACTCTCTGAAACGATGGAAATCCTCCTCCACATTTTCTGCAGCGCACCAGCGATCCAAGAGCACACCCTTTTCATAGGCAAACTCTGCATATGTCTGATTCCACAGTTTCTTTAATTCTCTGAACTTTTGTCTATATGCCTCAGGTACCAACTCATAGGCCCGAAGGATAGCCTCTTTTACTTCCTCATAATCCTCAGACTCGTCCAGGGACAATGCCGCATATGCCCGTTGAGCCTTGCTTTTTAATGCACTTTGTAACAACGCCACCCACTGATCTCTGGGCCATTTCTGATTCACTGCCACCTTTTCAAAATGCAAGAAGTAACTATCAACATCTGTCTCCTCGAACGGAGGTACTAACCTAAACTCTCTACTAACATTAAACTTCTCCTCTCTTGAGCCTTCCCCTCGGTCTTTCCCTTGTTGCTTTACCCTCTCTATTTCCAGCTCACGTTGCCTCTCTTTCTCCCTTTCCTTCATCTGGCTTTCAGCTTTCCTTTCTTCCTCCTCTGCTTCCAGCTGTTTTAACCTAAGTCCATGCTCCCTCTGTTTCTCTTTCTCCTTTAGCTGGAGCTCATACTCCCTTTTCTTCTGCTCCGCGTCCAACCTTAATTTTTCCAACTCTAACTGAACCACCCCAACAACTGATTTCTTTTCAGGGATAAGTTCCAATACCCCCGGCGTGAACACATCCTCGGATATATAATACTGGGCTATGGCCCTCTGTATCTCCCAATTTTTCATTGACGACTTCACCTCTGTGAGATTTAAACCTTTCGCAATATTCACCAAGTCCGTCTTTTTGGCATTCTCTAGCGCCTTCAAAGTCGAGTTTTCTATAAATACATCTATATCCATCTTTGCTGGTTTCCCATCTGGTTACCCACGCAACCAGAACAAATAATGGACTTATAGCCCGGTTCACTGGCCCCCCAATTTGGTATCAAATCTCGAGACGAGGCCCCAATTTGTTACGTACCCGTAACTGGGTGTCTTACCAGCAAAGATAGAAGTATCCGTTGGAGTCTGGTACTATTATCAAAACAGTGTTTATTAGTAAAATATACAAATCAATATCAACAATGCAAATATACAGATAATACACGTTAGCAATACTAAACCTAAAAGTGTGGGTATAATAATAATCAATAATAAACAAGCTCTATCGATGTCCGGGGATAATGAATTGTCATATGTGAATATAAAGTTCAGTTCAGTTCATTCGTACTGAGGTAGTTGTTGGTCGATGTGTTGTAATTGTTGGAGAGAGAGAGAGAGAGAGAGAGCGAGCAAGCAGTAACAGCCAGTCAAACCTTTCTTTACAATCTTGATCAGTCGATGTGTTGTTGTGGCCATTCAGGTATGACTCCTCTGTCCTTTAGCTAGACCGTTCTTCTATGGTGGATTCGTCACCCAGGCAAGGGTGGACACACACACAAGGCCCCACCGGCCTCGCTATAAACACTATGAGTTAAAATTGACTGATCCTTCATTCAGTCTCCAATGCCCCACACTTTCTCGTGGGTTCCAACACTTAAGCAGTGCTCACTAGTGTGTCTCTTGGTGCGTCTGAGGGGTGTCTCCCCAGACCTCTCATTTATCCCTACTCACTGGGTCTCAGGTGTCAATCAGTTTTGAATGGCTTAGCCCATCAAACCAGCCCACTCCGGCTGTCCACTGAGGAATTTTAATGAACAGAATAGTACCAAGTAAACAGCCCTCTCCGGAGCCATAAGTTTTACAGGAGTCATAATATGGTGGAACAACAAGTCTCTTCCTCCCTGGGTTATCTCTCCCTTATCTGAAGCAAATATTCCAGTCCAAGTATGTTTTAGTTCCATCTCTTTCTCTCTCATTAGCAGCCTGGCAAGAGTAACGGTTTGTAATTCTCCCAAGGGAGGGGGACATGGGCAACCCTGCACCCTTCTGCCCATCAGAGCTGTTCATCCTTCGTAACAATAGTAACTTAAACAAGATAAACAGAAGTTAACAGTATTATGTGTATATATGTGTGTAAATAAAACTCCCAAACTATTGAGCTCGGGGGAATCAAGGCTTGGAGTCTTGAGATGGTAAAGTATGAAAGTTCAGTTCAACCATGGAATAGGTGATGAGAGAGATATTTGTAATCCAGGGTAAATGTCAAGAGAAGGCAATTATGTCGAATTCCACAGGTTCCATGGTCGTAAAACAAGAGAACAGTCACTGTAGATTTTATCTGTCATCTTTCCAAATTCACATACTAATTATCACCCAAAGTGACTTGTCACAAGGGGTATCGTCTTCAAATGAATTACCACACCACACCCAGGCAAGGGTTGACACATCAGTGGTCTTCACAGGATACCCCAAATCAGATCCACTCCTATAGCTCAAACAAGGTAACAACCACACATTTGATGTATGCTGAATTGATAATTAACCCACCCTTCTAGGCATAGGAGAATTCCAAACAGTGACCCTTGGCCACTAGTTCCCTGGTTTCGATCCTTCCATTTTTCCTCCTTCGTCTACGTCTGACTCTGAGTGTCTGTGTCCTCAGTTAAAACTAAACAAACTGCGAGCGATGTAAACAAGCTGCAAGTCAGACTGATTCACCTTCTTAATCTCTCTCTCTCCCTCTCTCTCGAAATAACAGTCCACAGCAAACAAAACCTAGGGATTCATAACAACGGCCACTCCCCATTGTGAAATGACTGGTATGCCAGTAGTTGAGATGACAGAGTGAATCCTTACCCACATTCTAAGCAGGTGAACAGCTTCTCCCCAGTGTGAACTCGCTGATGTCTCTGTAGTGTGGAAGAGCGAATGTATCTCTTCCCACATTCTGAGCAGAGGAACGGCTTCTTCCCAGTGTGAATTTGTTGATGACTCCGTAGGTCAGATGACCGAGTGTATCCCTTCCCTCATTCTGAGCAGGTGAATGGCCTCTCCCCAGTGTGAACTCGCTGATGACTCTGTAGGTTGGATGGATCAGTGAATCCCTTCCCACAGACTGAGCAGGTGAATGGCTTCTCCCCAGTGTGAACTCGCTGATGACTCTGCAGGTTGGATGGATCAGTGAATCTCTTCCCACAGACTAAGCAGGTGAATGGCTTCTCCCCAGTGTGAACTCGCTGATGACTCTGCAGGTTGGATGGATCAGTGAATCTCTTCCCACATTCTGAACAGGTGAACAGCCTCTCTCCAGTGTGAACTCGCTGATGACTCTGTAGGTCGGATGAATCAGTGAATCTCTTCCCACAGACTGAGCAGGTGAACGGCCTCTCCCCAGTGTGAGCTCGCTGATGACTCTGGAGTTGGGATGACTGAGTGAATCCCTTCCCACATTCTGAGCAGATGAATGGCTTCTCCCCAGTGTGAACTCGCTGATCACTGTAGTTGGGATGACTGAGTGAATCCCTTCTCACATTGTGAGCAGATGAACGGCTACTCCCCAGTGTGAACTCGCTGGTGTCTCTGTAGGGTGGATGAATGAGTGAATCTCTTCCCACAGACTGAGCAGGTGAACGGCATCTCCCCAGTGTGAACTCGCTGATGACTCTGAAGGTTGGATGAGTGAGTGAATCCCTTCCCACAGACTGAGCAGGTGAATAGCTTCTCCCCAGTGTGAACTCGCTGATGTCTCTGTAGGTTGCATGACAGAGTGAATCTCTTCCCACAGACTGAGCAGGTGAATGGCCTCTCCCCAGTGTGAACTCGCTGATGTCTCTGTAGTTGGGATGACTGAGTAAATCTTTTCCCACATTCTGAACAGGTGAACGGCTTCTCCCCAGTGTGAACTCGCTGATGACTCTGTAGGTTGGATGGATCAGTGAATCCCTTCCCACAGACTGAGCAGGTGAATGGCTTCTCCCCAGTGTGAACTCGCTGATGACTTTGTAGTTGGGATGACTGAGTGAATCCCTTCCCACATTCTGAGCAGATGAACGGCTTCTCCCCAGTGTGAACTCGCTGATGTCTCTGTAGGCTGGATAACTGAGTGAATCTGCTCCCACAGTCTGAGCAGGTGAATGGCCTCTCCCCACTGTGAACTCGCAGATGACTCTGTACTTGGGATAACTCAGAGAATCTCTTCCCACAGACTGAGCAGGTGAACGGCTTTTGCCCAGTGTGAACTCGCTGGTGTCTCTGTAGGGTGGATGAATGAGTGAATCTCTTCCCACAGACTGAGCAGGTGAACGGCTTCTCCCCAGTGTGAACTCGCTGATGACTCTGTAGTTGGGATGACTGAGTAAATCTCTTCCCACATTCTGAACAGATGAACGGCTTCTCCCCAGTGTGAACTCGCTGATGACCCTGTAGGTTGGATGGATCAGTGAATCCCTTCCCACAGACTGAGCAGGTGAATGGCTTCTCCCCAGTGTGAACTCGCTGATGACTGTGTAGTTGGGATGACTGAATAAATTCCTTCCCACATTCTGAGCAGATGAACGGCTTCTCCCCAGTGTGAACTCGCTGGTGTCTCTGTAGGGTGGATGAATGAGTGAATCTCTTCCCACAGACTGAGCAGGTGAACGGCCTCTCCCCAGTGTGAACTCGCTGATGACTCTGTAGTTGAGATGACTGAGTAAATCTCTTCCCACATTCTGAACAGGTGAACAGCTTCTCCCCAGTGTGAACTCGCTGATGACTCTGCAGGTTGGATGGATCAGTGAATCCCTTTCCACAGACTGAGCAGGTGAATGGCTTCTCCCCAGTGTGAACTCGCTGATGACTCTGTAGCTGGGATGACTGAGTGAATCCCTTCCCGCATTCTGAGCAGATGAACGGCTTCTCCCCAGTGTGAACTCGCTTATGTCTCTGTAGGCTGGATAACTGAGTGAATCTCTTCCCACAGACCAAGCAGATGAACGGCTGCTCCTTTGTGCGAACTCGCTGGTGATGCATTAGGTCAGATGACTGAGTGAATCCTTTCCCAGAAATTCAACAGATGATCAGCCTCTGCCCAGTGTGGTGTGAACTGACTGGTGTGTCCACAGGTGGGAAGACCAACTGAATCTTTTCTCACACACAGAACAGGTGAATGGCCTTGCCCAGTGTGAACTTGCTGATGTACCTTCAGTTGAGATGACCGAGTGAATTATTTCCCACTGTCTGAGCAGGTGAAAGGCCTTCTTCCTGTGTAAAATGATGGGTTGCCAGTTGGTCAAATGACCGAGTGAATCCCTCCCCACAGTCTGAGCAGGAAGGATGGTCGATAGGATCCCTTGTTCCACTTCTTAAATATCTAGACAGAGACAACAAAACTGGTGTGCCGTGTTTGTGCTTCCTGGAGACAAATTCCTTCTCGTTTTTAACCTGTAAAAAGATTTACAAAATCTATCAATGGGTTTAGGACAACATTTCAGATGAGATTACATGAGTTGCCAAGGTTTTATCTGGTATCACACTGATACAGTGAGGTTCAACACAAGTTGGAAGAGAAATCATCTCCTGACTAGGCAGAGTGCTGGTATCTGGAATGACCATCAATTCCCTGATGCTCTTCCTGTCTCTATCAGAATGGAGCATTTCTGCCATCTCCAATTTGAGCCTTAGTTTGACTCTCTCCATTGGTATTATTCCCTGTTCCTGCTGAGCAGCATGGGTGCCTGGCCCCACATTAACTGAAACAGTCTCACGCAAATAGTCTTTCTTGATGTGCATCTGGGATTTTCTTTTATGTATTATTAATTTAAAGTGCCACAGTTTTAACGCCATATAAAAAACTTCCTGCTGAGATGAATGGTTGGTCCGCACAGCTGTTAAAAGAACTTAGAGTGAATTTTTGTATTATTGTCACAGTCATAGAAAATTACAACACAGAAACAGGCACTTTGGGCCATCTAGTCTGTGCTGAACTATTTAATCTGCCCACTCCCATACCCCTACCATCCAGGTACCTACACAAAATGTTGAAATCGAGCTCGCATGCACCGCTTGTGCTGGCTGCTCATTCCACACCCTGATGACTGTCTGTGTGAAGAAGTTGCCCCTCATGTTACCCTTAACATTTTACCTTTCACCCTTAACCCATGGCCTCTGGTTGTAGTTCCACCCAATCTCAGTGGAGAAAGCCAACTTGCATTTACACTATCTATGCCCCTCTATCACAATCAAATCTCCCCTCAATCTTCTACATTCCAAGGAATAAAGTTCATACCAAAGTGCAACAACTCACACGTGTCTGCATTAAATTCCATTTTCCATTTCCCAAACCATTTTGCCAGCTGGTCCAGATCACACTGCAAGTTTAAATGCTTTTTTGGCATTGACTAGATGGGCCAAAGAGCCTGTTTCTTTACTGAACTTCTCCGTGTTTCTATGGCAGAGAAGCTGGCCAAACTTGTTTGGAACGGAAAGGGTAGGAGTGACAATTGAGCAGCAGTGGCTGGAGTTTCTGGAGCAATTCGGGGCCTGAGTGATTCCACAGAAGTGGAAGCATTAGAAAGACAGGAGGACACAACTGTGGGTAAAATGAGAAGCCAAAGTCAACATAAATGTCAAAGAGAGGGCAAACAAAAGAACAAAAACTATTCTGAAGCTTTGAGAAACCAAAAGAAGACAACAAAAAAAGTCAGATGAGCTCAGTGCATGGAATCATGACTTGTAGTCATTAATGGGTCTCAGTAGCACCCAACAGTCTGAGGCATTTAGATGAACAAAATATACGAGGCTTCAATTTCTCTTCAAAAGCAAGGTTCCCTGGACCAGTTACCTTTCAACTTTCATTTTGGCAGGCACATACAAACTCTGCATCCTCAAAAATTCACATCTGAAGGCCTCCCACTTACAGGTACTCCTTTGCCAGGAATCAACCTGTCCCAAACCACAATGTCAGATCCTTTCTGATACCTTCAAAATTGACCTTTCTCCAATTTAGAATCTGAACCCGTGGTCCAGACCTCTCTTTTTCCATATTTACTTTGAATCTCATGGCATTATGATCACTAATTTCTGTCACCAGCCCTGATCATTTCCTAACAGCTTATTGCTCACTTCTACGTTGGGAAATCTACGTACTGATTAAGGGCACATTTGACAAACTTTACCCCATCTAGTCCTTTTACAGTGTAGGAGTCCCAGTCAATATATGGAAAGTTAAAATCACTTACTGAATCAACCTTTGTTTATTGACATGGTCTACAATCTATCTACAACTTTGTTCCTCTAAATCCCTCAGACTGTTGGGTGTAAACAAGTCCCAATAATGGCTACAATATCATAATTCCCTGTCCTGAGCTCATCTGGCTTTCCTATGATGCTTCGTGCATTGTGATATACACAGCTCAGCACATTCATCGCACCATGCTCAACCATTTGATTGCTGACTCTGTCTGCGGTCTAAACAACATTTGACTGGTGTAAAGAAAACAAACTCTCCCACATTGTCATAAAAACAAAGGAGCTGATTGTGTACTACAAGAGGAATGGAGACACTCTAACCCCTGTTGACATCAAAGGATCTGGGGCTGAGAGGGTGAACAGCTTTAAGATCCTCGGCATAAACATCACCAAGCATCTCACATGGTCTGTACATACCGGCTGTGTTGTGAAAAGAGCACAGCAGCACCTCTTTCACCTCAAATAGTTGAAGAAGTTGGGAATGGGGCCCGAAATCCTGGTGACTTTCTACAGGGGCACAATTGAGAGCATCCTGACTGGCTGCATCACTGCCTGGTACGGGAACTGTACTTCCCTCAATCGCAGGACTCTGCAGAGAGTGGTGCGGACAGCCCAGCACATCTGTAGATGTGAACTTCCCACTATTCAGAACATTTACAGAGACAGGTGTGGAAAAAGGGCCCAAAAGATATTGGGGACCCAATTCACCACAACCACAAACTGCTCCTGCTGCTACCATCCAGGAAACGGTACCACAGCAAAAGGACCAACAGGCTCCAGGACATCATCTTCTACCAGGTCATCAGACTGATTAATTCATGCAGATACAATTGCATATCTATGTTATACTGACTGTTCTATGCACAAACTATTTATTATAAATTACTATAAATTACACATTGCACATTTAGATGGAGATGTAACGTAAAGACTTCTACTCCTCATGTATATGTATGTAAGAAAGTCAATTCAATTCAAATCACCCTCTCCACTATCTGTCCTGTCATTCTGGCTCCCATTCCCCCTACAAATCATTTTAACCACATCAGCACCCCCCCTCCACCACCTTACCACTAGGATATTAGTCCCCTTCCTGTTCTGTTCCCCTAACTAATGAATCCCCTATCACTCCTTTGACTTTCCTCTGCCAGGTAATCCCCCCCAATAATTTCTAAAGTGTTCCACCTGTAGCTGCCGGGGATGGCCACAAGAGTGCTCTGCGATGGGAATGTAACCTCATTCCCCTTCCTGACTCTCACCCAGTTTCCTGTGTCCTGCACCTTTGGTGTAACTCACCTCTCTTCATGTCATATCTATCACCTCCTCCAACTGCTGGATGATCCGGAATTCATCCATTTCCAGTTCCAACTCCTTAAAATGCAGCTGGATACACATCTTGTAGGTGAGGGCATCAACAACACTGGAGGTCTCCCCACCTTCCCACCAATGTCCCCTCTAATTTGTAATGACAAGTGTGCACATAAATCATGTACCATGTATTTTTTTTTTACCCAGTGACAACGTGTGCACAGTGAATTTTATATAGAGAGGTATTCATTTTCACAGCTAGCAAATCACTGTCGATAAAAACTTTGATCTCCTCTGGCTTGTATCGAGTTCATCTGCACTCTCACACAGCCTATGTAGCAGGCCTATAGCGGGTTATGAAGGATTTTCTCGCCAGAGCTTTTGCACACTGTCCATATGTGACTTGTTTGCTAAATGACGCTTTAAAAAGTCAGATTTCCAAATTTCACTCCACTTCTTCCCATTTGCAAATTCTCCAGCAACTTTTGCATCACCACAATACAGACAGGTAACAGCAGTTTCTGTGTTGTACATAAATATTTCCCTTGAACCCTCTCCAGATGACTGACGGTGATGAACTCGATTATGGCAATGCCAATGAATGTGAAGGGAAGGGTAGAAGTCTGTCCCATTGGAGTCTGGCACATTTGTGATGTGAAAGTTACTTGTTGCCAAGGGCAAAGGTTTTTGATATTACCATGTACCCAGAGAGAATGGGACAAAACATGTTCTCACCTGTAGAAAAGTTCAGAACAGGAGGAGGTAGAACAAGCAACACACACACACAAAATACTGGAGGAACTCAGCAGGCCAGGCAGCATCTATGGAAAAGAGTACTAATGCTGAGTTCCGCCGGCATTTTGTGTGTGTTGCTTGGATTTCCAGCATCTGCAGATTTTCTCTTGTTACTGATTGGAGGTAGAACAAAGGTAATTTTCTCTGCTGCTGATGCAAAAGATTTTGTTCCCTTTCTCCGAGTTCCTAATCCTTGCATTTAGACAGCTGGAGCTCAGCTCTGTCTGAGAGATCCATCGGTTCCCATTCCCTCATCAGCCGGAAGCTCCCCGGGGCCCGTGTACGGATCGTGGGTCTGAGAGAGAGGGAAGAGAGCAGGACTGTTCCGGGATTGCTGGCCACGGTGACCGGATTTCACAGGAATCGTCCTGAAGTCGGTGTTTAATATAAAATCGGAGAGAATCGATCTTACCTGCGCCCGACATTTTCAAGGCCTGCAGGGTACTGCGCGCATGCGTGATACTCGGGGACGTTATCAGCCTGACGCCTGCGCATTTCATCGGTGCTTTCGGGCCGGCGAAATTTTTAACGCACCGCATTATGGGTAATTAGGGTGCCATTAAACATTTCTGCAAGCACCGGTTCATTGTCCATACCTCATTTTTTTTCGTGTGTATAGAAAAATCAGCAGCTGTTTTAACGCAAAAAGCGGCTCCCATAAACAATATACTCAATACCAACGTGTATCTAATGCCAAAGTAAAATGCAGTTAAAAAACACAGGAGATTCTGCAGTTGTTGGAAATACAGAGACGCACACACACAAAATGCTGGAGGAACTCTGCAGTTCAGGCAGCAACTAAGCAGAGGAGTACACAGTCGAGACATGCTGAAGGGGCTCGGCCTAAACATTTCCTATTTATTCCTCTTCACATTTTCTGCCTCATCTGTTGATTTCCACTGGTATTTTGCAGAAATTAACCACCTTTTTTTCCGGTCAACCAGTTTCCAAATGTTTCTGATGTTTCTTTTGTAGTCATATCCTGCTGGTCTGATTCCTCCTCCTCCTCGTAAACTCTAGACCCCATCTCTCTCTGGAGCCCCTGACTCAGCTGGCAACTCTTCGGTTTCTGACTCTGCACCATCGAAGATTCACTCGCTAGTCTGCTGTCAGACTTTAGAGGCGCAACGTGTTACGAGACCGCAGGTTCTTTTACTGTGAGTGTCGCTTTAAGTGGCTGAGTGAGGCGGGGCTGTGACGTCAGACACAAGCTGCGGCAGCCTGAGGGAGCGGGAGAGGGAGAGGGAGACAAGCTGTTGGAACTTCAGCGTGTGACTGCTATAGGCTGCAACTCTTCCATGCCCAAAAGGTTGGGTTGATCTGATCATCGGCACGCAGTGCACAACGGATGTGTGACTGTCACTTCGTATCATCCATATGTGTGGATTTGCTGGAGTATCCCGCGGTATCACTTTTGTTGGCCCTTACCTGGAATCGGGGTGTTCTGTGGTAACCAGTTGAAGACGATATTCCTGTGACTGTCACCTGGTGATATTTCTAAGAGGATTTCGGAACTAATCGACGGATAAGATCTTCAGCGACTGTTGTTTCGTTTACCCAGCGCGGAATGTGTGTGGAATTCTTCGTAATTGCCTTCTCTCTACATGTTCGTGTGGATTTACAAATCTCTCCTCTCACTCACTTTTTCCGTGGATTACTGAACTTTTCTATTTTACCATCTTAAGACTTTAAGCATTGTTTCCCAAGCTTGATAGTTTGGGAGCTATATATACGCATTACACTGTTAAATTCTGTTTATTTCGTTTAATCTTTTATATTTGGAGCAGATACTAATGAAGATAGTGGTTTCAACATCGAAACCAGACTCCGTTAGTGATCTATTGCTGCTGTTACGTAACAAATCCAACAACCCAGCTGTCTGAGGCACAGTCCTTTAAAATTGGTGAAAATGACCCAACACGTTGAAAAGAGCAGGGAAGAAGGAGTTTAACCAACTTCGTCCAGAGCCCTGAAGAACGTCACAACCACAGTGAGCTCATCGTCTTATTCAGCCCGGAGAAAATCATGCAGGGAATTCATGCAGGTGTATAAGATGATGAGAGGCATTGGTCGTGTGGATAGCCAGAGGCTTTTCCCAGGGCAGAAACGGCTAACACGAGGGGGAATAGGTTTAAGCTGCTTGGAAGTAGGTACAGAGGAGATATCAGAGCTAAGATTTTTTAGAGCAAAGAGTGGTATTTGTGTGGAATGCACCGCCAGCGACGGTGGTAGAGGCGGATACAATAGGGTCTTTTAAGAGACTCTTAGATAGGTACATGGAGCTTAGGAAAATAGGTGGCTATGCAGTAGGCATTTTCTAAGCATTTTCTAGAGTAGGTTACATGGTGGGCAACCTGTCATCTCAGGGAGAGTGAGAGGGGAACGGCAAGGGTAGATTTTGATATTCTGATATGGGACAGAAATATGGGTAGGGACCAGATGGGCCGAGTGGCCTCCCTAGTTTGCTTCGTGAGTGTGGTAGAGACAATAAGTACCTGAGACACGGGACTTGATACAGAGCTGATTTATCTTTCACAGATCCACAATATTAAACACCAGTCTAGTTTAAGGCTAACATCAGCAGAACAGACTCCTCCAATGCTCAGTGACCAGGGTTCAGTCCTGGGTGCGATGAGCAGCCGCAAGAACTGCAGAATCTGACAGTAACAGTCCCTCATGAACCTGCAGCTGCCTTCAGTCACCGTGATGGTTAAACATTTAACACAGGACTCCGCCTCCCGCTCACGGACATGTAAAACACAGTCGATTTCTGTCTGCCATTAATCTCTCCCTTTTCAGACTTAAACTTTGAAATTTCAACTTTATTCAGTGGGATCTGTAGAGCAACAGTTATAATTATTACCCCGAGAGAAACAGAGGATTCAGGCGCTGTGTTATTTCCATTGGTTCGAAGCGATGTCAATTACTCGTTACACCCAATAGTACAGGCAAAACAGCCCAGAGATCGTCTCCCCCGCTTCCTCGGCGGGATAAACCTCAAAGTAAATGTCCCGCTTTTTGATTTCTTTCCATTTCCCTCCGAGCGAAGTTGGGGGCGCTTCTGAAGCGTCCCCTGCGGCCGGAGTCTGAAGTATCGCCGAGAGGTGGGAGGAGAACACTTGGCGGATCGGCTTGTTGCCGACTCCCCGGGGACGGAGGGAATGAACCCAGCAGGGGAAGGAAAGGGGGTGCATTTTATTGGAAAGATGGAGTGCTGGCGAGCAGAGGGATTCACCACATTGGGGGTCAAACCGGCAGTCTGTTGACCTACAAGTGGGGCCAATGGTCCGAGCAAAGTGGGGGGTGAATGGACCAGGCCAAGGACATTGAATGACAGGACGGTTTGGAGGGGCCGAGTGGCCTTCGTCTGTTCCGTTAGTCGGTCTGTTTAAAGACCCTTCCTGGGCCTGTAAGATGTCCCAGTGGGTGTTGTAGGGACCAATGCTTGGAACCCAGTTGTTCCCAAACTGTGTCCACTATTTGGCTAAGAGACCAAATACAACATTTCCAAATCAGTTATTGACACAAAATGCATCTTCATAGAAACCGTACAGCACAATTCAGGCACTTCAGCCCACAATGCTGTGCCGAACAGGTCCTTAACTTAGAAATTACCTAGGGTTACCCATAGCCCTCTAGTTTTCTAAGCTCCATGTACCTGTCCAGGAGTCACTTAAAACACCCTATCGGTTCAGCCTCCAACACCGCCCCCGGCAGCTCATTCCACACACTCACCACTCTCTGTGTAAAAAAAACTTTCCCTCTCATGTTAGCCATTTCACCCCTGGGAAAAGCCTCTGACTATCCACACGATCAATTCCTCTCATCACCTTATACACCTCTATCAGGTCACCTCTCGTCCTCCATCGCTCCAAAGAGAAAAGGCCGAATTCACTCAACCTATTCTAATAACGCACACTCCCCAATCCAGGCAACATTCTTGTAAATCTCCTCTGCACCCTTTCAATGGTTTCCACATTCTTCCTGTATTGAGGCGACCAGAACTGAGCACAGTACTCCAAGTGGACTCTGACCAGGGTCCTATATAGCTGCAACATTACCTCTTGGCTCTTAAACTCAATCGCACGGTTGATGAAAGCCAATGCACCTTATGCCTTTTTAACTACACAGTCAACCTGCGTAACAGCTTTGAGTGTCCTATGGTCTCGGTCCCCAAGATCCCTCTGATCCTCCACACTGCCAAGAGTCTTACCATTAATACTATATTCTGCCATCATATTTGACCTAACAAAATGAATCACCTCACACTTATCAGTGTTGAACTCCATTTGCCACTTCTCAGTCCAGCTGTAATCCCTGACAGCCCTCCACACTATCAACAACACCCCCCCCCCCAAACTTTGTGTCATCAGCAAACTTACTATCCCATCTCTCCACTTCCTTATCCAGGTCACTTATAAAAATCAGGAGGAGTAGAGGTCCCAGAACAGATCCCTGAGGCACACCAGACATACAGACAGATATCCTTTATTGATCCCGAGGGAAATTGGGTTTTGTCACACCAACCAATAATAGTGTAGAAATATAGCAATATAAAACCATAATTAAATAATAATAAGTAAATTATTCCAAGTGGAATAACAGTCCGAGGGAGGAGTTGTAAAGTTTGATGGCCACAGGCAGGAATGACTTCCTTTGACGCTCAGTGTTGCATCTCGGTGCAATGAGTCTCTGACTGAATGTACTTCTGTGCCTAACCAGTACTTTATGGAGTGGATGGGAGTCATCCACTAGTCCACTAGTAATAGACCACTAGTCACCGACCTCCATGCAGAATATGACCCGACTGCAGCTACTCTTTGTCCTCTGTGGCAAGCCAATTCTGGACCCACAAAGCAATGTCCTCTTGGATCCATTGTCTCCTTACTTTCACAATCGGCCTTGCATGGGGTACCTTGTTAAAGCTCATCTGAAAATCCAAGCAAGCAACATCCACTGCCTCTGCTTTATCTATCTTGCCTGTTATTTCCTCAAATTATTGCAAGTGATTTGTCACACACGATTCCCTGCGAAGGAATTCTGCTGACTTTGTCCTACTTCATCATGCCTCCCCAATTACAGTACCCAAAAAACTCACCCTTAATACACCCGAACATATTCCTGACCACTGAGGTCAGACTAACTGTCCTATAATTTCACTGGACAACAATTTTTTTTTCAATTGTTGCTTCCTCAGAATTGTTTTGTTTACGATAAATTGCTTGAAGATGAACACGAATATAATTTAAGACTACTTGTATCACGCAGGAATTTGGAAAAACGACAAATTAACTTTTATTGAACATATTGTCTTTAATTGCATAATGGTGCTGCTGCTTTGCAATAGTGCAACCAAGTAAAACATATTTGGTTAATGATTTTCATTCCCTGGTATCTTTTCTCCGTGACCGCAATGTCCTGGTGAAAACTTTCACCATGCTCGTCACTAACAGCACCAAGATTTGCAGGGAAGAACTCAAAATGTGAATGCAGAAAATGAATCTTTAGTGACACGTTGCATTTCATGGTTTTATATGCTTGAAGCATAGTTTCAACCGGCTGCATGAAGCTTGGTGCTCTGTTGATGCCGAGAAAATTTTCAACAACTTCCTTGAATGCCTTCCATGTCGTTTTCTCCAGTCCCACTAGAAATTCTTCAAATTGCCTGTCATTGATGACCTGTTTGATTTGTAGACCAATAACAATGCTTTCCTTAACCTTGGCATCAGTTATTCTGGGAAAAATCCTTCATAGATTTTTTTTCCTCTGCCTGGTAATAGCAAATTCCATCCTTACAGTCCTGAACCCAATAATTATTACTGAAACCTGTCCTGCCATGCAGCAGCCGCGCCGGCTAAGTATGCCCAAGCATGCCTGAACAAGATAGGAAACTTTCCAGCTTACATTGCAGGCAACATTTTAATTGACCTGAATTATGAATTGAAATAATAAACATAAGTGATTTCAAAAAATGGTGCGTGATAAGGAAATTCCATGGTGATTTTCATGATCAGTAGCCCAAAGTTCATAAGATACACCTAAAGGTTTTCAGGAAGCAAAATCTTTGTTGTCCATTGTTTTTTTTCTTCTGCCTCCTTCTCTTCTTAAAGAGTGGAGTGACATTGGCAAGTTTCTAGTCCGCCAGAACCATTCCAACATCTAGTGATTTGTGATAGATCATTACTCATCACTTGAAGAGAAAACTAAGGGGGAACTTATTCGTTCAGAGGCGGGGAGAGTCCGCACCGAGCTGCCAGAGCAAGTGGCGGGGACGATTTCAATCTTTAAGAGAAGTTTGCTTAGGTCCATGGATGAGAAGGATATGGAGGGCTATGGTCCAGTTGGAAGTTGTTGGAACTCGGCAGATTAATGTTTTGGCACGGACTAGTTTGGCTGAAAGGGGTTTGCCTGGGTTGTATTGTTCTTTGACTCTAATGCCTTCACAGTCTCTTCAGCTACCTCTTTCTGAACCCTGGGGTGTACACCTTCTGGTCCAGGAATCTTATCTACCTTCAGGCCTTTCAGCTTCAAAAACACCTTCTCTCCTTGGTAAAAACATGCATCCTCACTTCTGTCCCAGATACTGCTGAATGTTTGGCATTTATGCAATAAATTTAATGACACAATTGTAGTGGGTGACTTCAATCTGCAGGAGAATGGGGAAAGTCAGATTTGTGTCTGATCGCAAGAGATGGAATGTGTACAAAATGGCTTTTTAGAGCAGCTGATGGTTGAGAATATGCGGGGAACTGCTATCTTAGTTTTTGTGTTTTTTAATAACCCAGATCTTGTTAGGGAGGATAATGTAAAGGAACCATTAGAAGGCAGTGATCTTAATTTGATTGAATTCCGACTGCAACTTGTGAGGGAGAAGCATAGGTCACATGCGGAGTATGGCAATGGAATAAAGTGTATTACAGAGGCATAAGAGAGGTGATTCCCCAGGTGGCTGACGTCTCTGAAAATAGTTCATAACGTACAGGATAGATATGTCCGGCAGAAGTAGTTCTCAAACAGCGGGGCTAGACTACCACGGCTGACAAAGGATGTTAAGGACTGTATAAAAGCCAAGGAAAGTGCATATAATCTAGCAAAAGTGAGTAGGAAGTTGGATAATTGGGTATCTTTTAAAATCCAGCAACAGGCAACTGAAAAAAAAGCAGATTATAGTCCAGTTAGCCGAACCTCAGTGGCTGGGAAAGCGTTTGAGTCTAATATAACAGTTGAGGTTTTGAGGTACGAGGAGACTAATGATAAAATAAGTCAAAGCCAGCATAGGTTCTGTACAGGGAAACCTTGCCTGACAAGTCTGTTACAGATCTTCGAGGAAGTCATAAGGAGGATGGACAAACGAGAGGCAGTGGATATCATTTAATTGGATTTTCAGAAGGCATCTGATAAGGTGTCACACATGAGACTGCTTAACAGGATAAAAATCAGAGGAAATACTAGCATGGACAGAGGAATGGCGTACAGCCAAGAGGCAGCGAGTGGGAATGAAAGGGGCCCATTCTGGTTGGCTAGCAGTGACTAGTGGTCTACAGGGGTCAGTATCCGGACTGCTACTTTTCAAATAGTTTGTCAATGATTTGGATAATGGAACTGATGGCTTTGTGGCAAGGTTTGCGGATGATACAAAGATTGGTGGAGGCGTTGGTAGTGCTGAGGAAGTAATCCCATTGCAGCAGGACATGGAAAAATTTCAAGAACTGGCAAAAAAGTGGCAGATGGAATACAATACTGGGAAATGTACGATAATGCATTTTGGCAAAAGGAACAATAGTGAACTATTATCTGATTGGGGAAAAGGTTCAAACAACAGAAGTACTGAAGGAAATATGAATCCTCGGGCAAGACTCCCAGAAGGTTAATTTACAGGTTGAGCCTATGGTAAAGAAGGCAAATGCAATGCTGGCATTTATTTAAAGTGAAGTAGAATCTATGAGCAAGGAGATGATGCTAATACTTTATAAGATACTACTTAGGCCGCACTGAGAGTATTTGGGATGCATATCTCAGAAAAGGTGTGTTGTTGTTGGAGAGAGTCCAGAGGGTGTTCAAGAAGATGATTCCGGTAATAAAGGGGTTAAGATATGAGAAGCGTTTTCCAGCTTTGGGCCTGTACTCCTGCACTGACCTATGTTTAATAAATGTGGGCCGGGGGTGTAAAATCTCACTGAATCCTACCGAATGTGGAAAGGTCCAGATAGTGTGGATGAGGAGAGGACTTTTCGTATGGTGGGGGTAGCCATAACGGAGGGCACAGCCTCCAAACTGAGGAGTGACCTTTCAGAGTAGTTAAGCAGGATTTTATTTAGTCAGAGAACGGTGAATCTGTGGAATTCTCTGACACAGACGGCGGTGGGGGACAAGTCTGTGGGTATATTTTGGGCAGAAGCTAATAGTTTGCTGATCAGTCAGGGCACTACAGGATATGCCGAGGAGGCAGGTGAGTGAGAACCAGGATCAGCCATGATAGAACGGCGGAGCAGACTTGATGGGGCTGAATGGCCTAATTCTGCTCCTATGTCTGATAGTCTTATACTGCGAGTGTCTGACACAGTGAAGATTGACACAAAATACTTATTACATTCGGCCGCGATTTCTTTGCTCTGTTACTAACTCGTCAGCATCATCTTCCAGCGGTACAATATCAACTCTTGCCTCTCCTTTACTCTTTATGTATGTGAACAACTTTTGATACTTGATATTATTGGCTCACTTACCTTAATTTTTCATCTTTTCTCTCCAGTGTTTTTTTTTTAGTTGTCTCCTGTTGGTTATGTAAATACTTTCCAATCCTCTCACTTCCCACTGTTTTCTTGCTATATTATATGACCCGGCTTTTGCTCTTATCAAAAACAGGAGAGAATCTGTGGATGCTGGAAGTCCAAGCAACACATACACAAAATGCTGGAGGAACCTAGAAGGCCATTAATAATATTACAGGATAAACAAGCAGAAACAACTCCCTGAATAGATAAAACCATTCCCAACACACACGTTCCTCGACCAGTGGCGCACCTCACCACAGGTATTGTTGTGTCATCAGTCAGACGAACAAAAGATTTTCTCCATCAATCAGCTTCCAAATGTTGCTACTCTGTCATTCATTGCCACGCCCCGCTGCTGTACCAGAGACAGAGTTTAAAATAGAACTGATTTATTTGTCTCAGATCCAGAATATTAAACTCCAGTTCCATTAAAGGTGAATGTGCAGCAGATGAAACTCCTCCCATGCCCAGTGACCAGGGTGCAGAACTGGGTGTGGTGAGCAGCAGCAATAATTGCAGAGTTCAGCACCGACAGTCACTCTCGAAATTGCATTCAGCAACGGTGATGGACAAATATCCAGCATGCAGCTCATTGAGACTTCCTCCCCAGTGTGAACCCGGTAGTGTGTCAGAAGGTTTGATTACTGAGTGAATCCTTCCCCACATTCACAGCAGGTGAACAGTCACTCCCCGTGTGAACTCAATGACAGACATTTGGTGGAGATCGCTGAGAGAATCTCTTCTCAAAGTCTGAGCAAGTGAATGGCCTCTACCCAGTGTGAACTCGCTGGTGTCTCTGTAGATGAGATAACTGTGTGAATCCCTTCCCACATTCACCGCAGGTGAACGGCCTCTCCCCAGTGTGAACTGACTGATGTGCCAGTAGTTTGGATGACTGAGTGAATCCTTTCCCACATTCACTGCAGGTGAACGGCCTCTCCCCAGTGTGAAGTGACTGGTGTGCCAATAGGGTGGATGACCGTGTGAATCCCTTTCCACAGACTGAGCAGGTGAATGGCCTCTCCCCAGTGTGAACTGACTGGTGTCTCTGTAGGGTGGATGACTGACTGAATCTCTTCCCACAGTTTGAGCAAGTGAACGGCCTCTCCCCAGTGTGAAATCGCTGGTGTGCCAGCATATCAGATGACTGAGTGAATCCCTTCCCACAGATTGAGCAGGTGAACGGCCTCTCCCCAGTGTGAACTCTCTGGTGTCTTTGTAGTGTGGCTGACTGACTGAAACCCTTCCCACAGTCTGAGCAGATGAACGGCTTCTCCCCAGTGTGAACTCGTTGGTGACTCTGTAGGTTGGATAACTGAGTGAATCCCTTCCCACAGACTGAGCAGGTGAACAGCCTCTCCCCACTGTGAACTCGCTGGTGTTTTTGAAGATCAGATGACCAAGAGAATCCCTTCCCACAGTCTGAGCAGGTGAATGGCTTCTCCCCGGTGTGAACTCGCTGGTGTGCCAGTAGGTGAGATGACCGAGTGAATCCCTTCCCACATTCACGGCAGGTAAACGGCCTCTCCCCAGTGTGAACAGACTGGTGTGCCAGTAGTTCGGATGACTGAGTGAACCCTTTCCCACATTCTGAGCAGGTGAACAGTCGCTCCCCGGTGTGAACTGACTGGTGTCTCATTAGGTGAGATGACAACATGAATCCCTTCCCACAGTCTGAGCACGTGAACGGCCTCTCCCCAGTGTGAACTCGCTGATGTACCTTCAGTTGGGATGACTGAGTGAATCCCTTCCCACAGTCTGAGCAGGTGAACGGCCCGCTCCCCGGTGTGAACTCGCTGGTGAGCCATTAGGTCAGATGACCGAGTGAATCCTTCTCCACAAATTCAGCAGATGACCTGCCAGAGTGATCTGACTGGTGTGTCCACAGGTGGGATGACCGACTGAATCCCTTCTCACACACAGAACAGGTGAATGGCCTTGCCCAGTGTGATCTTGCTGATGTACCTTCAGTTGAGATGACCGAGTGAATCCATTCCCACTGTCTGAGCAGGTGAACGGCCTCTCCCCTGTGAAAAATGACGGACGTGCCAGTTGGTCAGATGACCGAGTGAATCCCTCCCTACAGTCCGAGCAGGAAGGATGGTTGATTGAATCCCTTGCTCCTTAAATATCTAGACAGAGACAGCACAACTGGTGTGGTGTGTTTGAATTCCCATAGACAAATTCCTTGTCGTTTTCAACCTGTAAAAAGATTTAAAAATCCATCAGTGGGTGTAGGACACCATTTCAGATGAGATCACTGAGTTGTCAAGCTGTGAACTGACATCACACTGTCACAGTGAACTTCAACACAAGTTGGAGAGAGAAATCACCTTCTAACTGGGCACAGTGCTGGTATCTGGAATGATACGTTGGTTCATGAAGGCCAATATGTCAAAATCTTTCTTTCTGTCCCTATCGAACTGTGACACCACTTTCAGTGAATTATTGACCTGTATTCCCAGATTCCTTTCTTCTACAGCACTCCTCAGTGCCCGACCAGTCACTGTTTAAGACCTAGTTCCTACCAAAATGCAACACCCCACACTTGTCTGCATTAAATTCCATTTTGCATTTCTTAACCCATTTTTCCAGGTGATCCAGATCGCACTGCAAGCCATGACAGTTCTCCTCGCTGTTCATTACACCCCAATTTTGGTGTCATCCAAAAATTTGCTGATCCAGCTAACCATGATATCATCCAGATTACTGATATAGATGACAAACAACAACAGATCCAGCACTGATCCCTGTGGCAACCACTAGACACAGGCCTCCAGTCAGAGAGGCAACCATCTGCTACCACACTCTGGTTTCTCCAAAGACAGTGTCTCATCTGATTTACTGTCTAATCTTGAATGCTGAATGACTTAACCAAACTCCCATATGAGACTTTGTCAACTGCCTTGATAACGTCCATGTAGACAACACCTGCTGCCTTGCCTTCATCAACTTTCCTGATAACTTCCTCGAGAGACTCTATAAGATTGGTTAGACATGACCTACCATGCACAAAGCCATGCTGTCTATACTTAATCAGTCCACATCGATCCAAATCCTTATATATCCGGTTCCTGCTCATACGTTCCAATAACTTTCCCACTACTGATGTCAAGCTCACCAACATATAATTTCCTAGTTTATTTTTTGAGCCTTTCTTACACAGCGGAACAACACTGGCTGTCCTCCAGTCCGTCACCTGTCACTAAGGGTGATTTCAATATCTGTGCTTGGGCCCCGAAAATTTCTGCACCTGTCCTCCGCAGGGTCCAAACCCGTCAGGCCCTGGGGATTTATCCACGCTAATTTGCCTTAAGACAGCAAACACCTCCACCTCTGTAATCTCACATTCTATAGGGGCTGTATTGAGAGCATCGGGAGCAGCTGTATAACTGCCTGGTTCGGAAATTGCACCATGTCGGATCGCAAGACCCTGCAGCGGATAGTGGGGTCAGATGAGAAGATCATCAGGGTCTCTCTTCCCGCCATCACGGATATTTACTCTACACGCTGCATCCGAAAAGGAAACAGCATTATGAAGGACCCCATGCACCCGTCATAAAATCTCTTCTCCCTCCTGCCATCTGGGAAAAGGCTCCGAAGCATTCGGGCTCTCATGACCAGACAATGTAACTGTTTCTTCCCCCAAGCTATCCGACTCCTCAATACCCAGAGCCTGGACTGACACCTTGCCCTGCAGTCCTGTTTATTACTTATTGTAATGCCGGTACAGTTTTGTGCATTTTGTGCAGTCCAGTGTAAGTCTGTAGTCTAGTGTAGCTTTCTCTGTGTTTTTTATATTACGTAGTTCAGTCTAGTTTTATGTACTGTGTTCTGAAAAACGTTGTCTCATTTTTACTGTGCACTGTACCCAGCAGTTATGGTCAAAATGACAATAAAAGTTGACTTGACTTGACTTTAATAATAATAATAATAAAAATAATCTCCCCATCTATTTTGTCTCCTCATATGGATTACCATTCTGATCTTGCAGAGGATTAATTTTTTCCCATGTAATCTTTTTGCTCTTAACATATCTGCAGAATCCCTGAGGATTCTCCTTCCACCTTGTCTGCTGGGGCAACCTCATGCCTTCTTTCATCAGTGTTCACTTGAATTTCCTGTATCTCATAAGTACCCCATTTGTTCCTATCTGCCTGTACCTGGTATGCACCTCCTTTTTATTGATCTGGGAGAGGAAAGCCAAAGGGGTGATAGATCTGCATGGTGGGAGGTGGGGGTAGAGGGGTTAATCGAAAGTTGCAGGGGGAATGGGAGCCTGAATAACAGAATAGATAGTGGAGGGATTGTGGAGACAGATGTTGTTCAGGCCTCAGACAAAGTCAGGAATGAAAAAGTTGAACATGGTGCAGTGAATATGCTGAGCCCTGTATATTTCAATACAAGGAGCAGCGTAGGAAAGGTGGATGTGTTCAGGGCATGGATCAACACCTGGAATCAACACTAGGATCTGGCAACTGTGGATTGGGACAGGCTGCTTTATGGCAAAGGTGTGCTTGGTAAATGGGAGGCCTTCAAAGCAAAATTTTGAAAGTACAAAGTGGGTATGTGTGTGTCAGAATAAAAGGTAAAGACAGAAACTGTAGGGAACCTTGGATTTCTAGAGATAGTTTAAGAGCGAAATGATTGCAAGGCACAAAGTTGGTCCTCTGGAAGACCGGAATGGCAATCCACGTGTGGAGCGAAAGCAGATGGTGGATATCTTAAATATTTTTCCATCTCTATTTACTCAGGAGATGGACAAAGGGTCTATGGGAGTGTGGAAAAGTGGCATTTAAATCGTGGACCCTGTACAGATTAAAGAGGAGAAGTTACTTCACTGTTCAAAATAGAAGATAGAAATCTACAGCATATTCCAGGCCATTCAGACTAAAATGTTGTGCCAACCATGTAACCTACTCTAGTAACAGCCTAGAATTTCCCTAGCACACACCCTCTGTTTTTCTAAGCTCCATGTACCTATCTAAGAGGCTGTTAAAAGACCCCATTGTATCTGTTGGACCACCACAGCTGGCAGTGCATTCCACGCACGCACCACTCTCTGTGTAAAAATCTTACCCCTGACATCCCTCAGTATCTATTTCCAAGCACCTTAAAACTATGCCCACTTCGTGTTAACCATTTCAACCCTGGGAAAAAACCGCTGGCCACCCACACGCTCAATACCCCTCATCATTTTATACACCTAAAAATGTCTCTAAATATAAACAAGGAAATTATACATTGCACGATTCAGTACATTTACACAGACAGGTGTGTAAAAAGGGCCCAAAGAATATCGGGGACAAATAGGCCCAATTCACCAGAACCACAAACTGTTCCTGCTGCTACCATCCAGGAAAGGGTACCACAGCAAAAGGAGCAACAGACTCCAGGACATCATCTTCTACCAGGCCATCAGACTGATTAATTCATGCTGATACAATTGCATTTCAATGTTATATTGACTGTCCTATGTGCAAACTATCTATATAAATTACACATTGCACATTCAGATGGAGATGTAACGTAAATATTTCTACTCCTCATGTTTATGAAGTATGTATCTAATAAAGTCAATTCAATTCACCCTTTCCACTATCTGTTCTGTCATTCTGGCTCCCATTCCCCCTACAAATTATTTTAACCACATCACCCCCTCCCCTGTTCACAACCACTAGCAAGCCTTACCACTAAGATATTCGTCCCCTCTTGTTCTGTTCCTCTAACTAACGAATCCCCTATCAGCCTTTTGACTTTCCTCTGCCAGGTAATTCCCCCCAACAGCTTCTAAAGTGGTCCACCTGTTGTTGTGGGGGATGGCCACTAGAGTACTCTGCAATGCCTACTTAACCTCATTCCCGTTCCTGATTCTCACCCAGTTTCATGTGTCCTGCACCTTGGGAGTAACTCACCTCTCTTCATGTCATATCTATCACCCCCTCCAACTGCTGGATGATCTGGAATTCACCCATTTCAAGCAGCTCATTGAAGTGCAGGGTTACAAGCTGCAGGTAGATGCACATCTTGTAGGTGAGGGCATCAGGGATACTGGAGGTCTCCCCTCCTTCCCTCCAATACCTCTCTAATTTGTAATAATCTCCCCTCTAATTTATCATAATCAGTGTGAAGATAAATCTTGTACTGTGTATTTTTTACCCAGTGACAAGATGTGCACAGTGAATTTTATATAGAGAGGTATTCATTTTCACAGCTAGCAAATCACTGTCAATAGGAACTTTGATCTCCTCTGGGTTTGATCGAGTTCATCTGCACACTCACACAACCTATGTAGCAGGCCTGTAACAGGAAATGGAGGATTTTCTCACCAAAGCTTTTGCACATTGTCCATATGTGGTTTCCTTGCTAAATTACACTTTAAAAAGTCAGATTTCCAAATATCACTCCACTTCTTCCCACTTGCAAATTCTCCAGCAACTCTTGCATCACCAAAATGCAAACAGGCATCCCCAGTTTCTGTACTCTACATAAATATTTCCTCTGAACCCTCCCCCAATGACTGACGGTGGTGAACTCAGTGAATGAAATCCTAATGAATATGAAGGGAAGTGCAGTAGTCTGTCTCACTGGAGTCTGGCACATTTGTGATGTGAAAGCTGCTTGTTGTCCAGGGCAAAGGAGTTTGATATCATTACGTACCCAGAGAGAATGGGTCAAAACATGTTCTCACCGGTAGAAAAGTCCAGAGCAAGAGGAGGTAGAGGAAGCAACACACACAAAATACTGGAGGAGCTTAGCAGGCTAGGCAGCATCTACGGAAAAGAGTACTAATGCCGATTTTCTCAACTGCTGATGTAAAAGATTTTGTTCCCTTTCTCCGAGTTCCTAATCCTTGCATTTAGATAGCTGGAGCTCAGCTCTGTCTGAGAGATCCATCGGTTCCCATTCCCTCATCAGCCGGAAGCTCCCCGGGGCCCGTGCACGGATCGTGGGGCTGAGAGAGAGGGAAGAGAGCAGGACTGTCCCGGGTTTGCTGGCCACGGTGACCGGAGTCGGTGTTTAAGATAAAAACACAGAGAAACGCTCTTACCAGCAGCCGACATTTTCAAGGCCTTCAGTGTACTGCGCGCATGCGTGAAACTCAGGGACGTCCTCAGACTGACGCCTGCGCATTTCATCGGCGCTTCAGCGACGGCGAAATTCATAACGCATGGCCCTATGGGTAATCACGGTGCCATTAAACATTTCTGCAAGCACCGGTTCAATGTCCATACCTCATTTTTTTAATCGTGTGTTTAGAAAAATCTGCAGCTGTTTTAACGCAGAAAGCGGCTCCCATAAGAAATATACTCAATATCAACGTGTATCTAATGCCAAAGTAAAATGCAGAGCTAAAACACAGGAGATTCTGCAGTTGCTGGAAATACAGAGACGCACACACACAAAACGCTGGAGGAACTCTGCAATTTAGAGAGCAACTAAGCAGCGGAGTACACAGGCTAAGCATGCTGAAGGCGTTCTGCCTAAACGTTTTCTATTTATTCCTCTCCAAAATTTCTGCCTGATCTGTTTATTTCCACCTGTGTTTTGCAGAAAGTAACCACCTTTTTTTTGGATCAACCAGTTTCCAAATGCTTCTAATCTTTCACTTTTGACCACATCCTGCTGGTCTTATTCGTCCTCCTCCTCTGGACCCCATCTCTCTCTGGAGCCCCTGACTCAGGCTGGCAAATCTTCGGTTTCTGACTCTGCACCATCGAAGATTCACTCGCTAGTCTGCTGTCAGACTTTAGAGGTGCATTGTGTTACGAGACCGCAGATTCGTTCAATGTGAGTGTCGCTTTAAGTGCCTGAGTGAGGCGGCGCTGTGACGTCAGACACAAGCTGCGGCAGCCTGAGGGAGCGGGAGCGGGATCGGGAGAGGGAGACAAGCTGTTGGAACTTCAGCGTGTGACTGCTATAGGCTGCAACTCTTCCATGCCCAAAAGGTTGGGTTGATCTGATCATCGGCACGCAGTGCACAACGGATGTGTGACTATCACTTCGTATCATCCATATGTGTGGATTTGCTGGAGTATGCTGTGGTATCACTTTTGTTGGCCCTTACGTGGAATCGGGGTGTTCTGTGGTAACCACTTGAAGACGATATTCCTGTGACTGTCACCTGGTGATATTTCTAAGTGGATTTCGGAACTAATCGACGGATAAGATCTTCGGCGACTGTTATTTCGTTTACCCAGCGTGGAATGTGAGTGGAATTCTTCGTAATTGCCTTCTCTCTACACTTTCGTGTGGATTTACAAATCTCTCTTCTCACTCACTTATTCCGTGGATTACTGAACTTTTCCACTTTACCATCTGAAGACTTTAAGCATTGTTTTCCCAAGCCAGATAGTTTGGGAGCTGTATATACGCAGTACACTGTTAACTTCTGTTTATTTCCTTTAACCTTTTATATTTGGAGTAGATACTGTTACGTACCCCGTGACGGGTCAAAGAACCAGCAGAAATAGAAAACACCGTGGGGTCTGGTATTGCTATAAACTAATGCTATTTATTAGTCACTACGCGATACAGCAATATAAATGCAGATATATCAAACAGGTTAGCAATGATCGTGTGTGGTGTGTGTGTGTGTTGTGTGTGTGTGTGTGTGTGTGTGTGTGTGTGTGTGTGTGTGTGTGTGTGTGTGTGTGTGTCTGTGTCTGTGTAGAAATAGGAAAGCCAAGCTTCTTCACGCCTCGGGGTGAATGGATACCGTCTTACGGTGATGAGTGAAGTTCAGTTCAGTTCGTGGGATTGAGTCGAGTAGTGATGGAGAGAGAGAGAGGGAGAGTTTTGAGTCTTCAGGTAAGCTGACACCGTCGATAGTCCCATCGTCCTCCGAAATCCTTTGGAAGTCACCGACTGTGACACTACAAACGGGACCGTTCTTCTGTGGTGGAGTTATTAACCCAGGCGAGGGATGGGCACACGAATAAATCCCCACCGGTCACAGCCTTTTCACACTGCGAGAGCCACTGATCGATGCTCCTGATCGATCTTCCAAAACCCATCTTTTTCTGTGGACACAACAAAGCTCATTCAGTGTCCAAAACCATGTGTCTGGAGGTCTATCAGCGGACCTCCTACTTATCTCACCGCGCTGAGCCCCAGCTGTCCATCAAACAGTTCCTCCCTTCTCTCTCTGTAAGAACACAGAAGCTGACAGTGTCCTTGTAAAAGTGTAAACAAGCTTGCAGAGAAACCATAACTCTCTCTCTCTCTCTCTCATCTCTCTCTCTCTCTCTCTCTCTCTCTCTCTCTCTCTCTCTCTCTCTCTCTCTCTCTCTCTCTCTCTCTCTCTCTCTCTCTCTCTCTCTCTCTCTCTCTCTCTCTCTCTCTCTCTCTCTCTCTCTCCCTCCCTCCCTCCCTCCCCCTCCCTCTCTCCAACAAGGTGTTCGGTGTTGAACAACAACTCCCTCTCTCTTTTCAAAAACACAGTTCATAGGGGTAATTCAGGACCCCGTTACAATACTAATGAAGAGAGTGGTTTTAACTTCGAAACCAGACTCCGTTAGTGATCTATTGCTGCTGGTACGTAACAATTGCAACAACCCAGCTGTCTGAGGCACAGTCCTTTAAAATTGGTGAAAATGACCCAAAACGTTGAAAAGAGCAGGGAAGAAGGAGTTTAACCAACTTCATCCAGAGCCCTGAAGAACGTCACAACCACAGTGACCTCATCGTCTTATTCAGTCTGGAGAAAATCATGCAGGAAATTCATGCAGGTGTATAAGATGATGAGAGGCATTGGTCGTGTGGATAGCCAGAGGCTTTTTCCCAGGGCTGAAATGGCTAACACGAGGGGGAATAGGTTTAAGCTGCTTGGAAGTAAGCACAGAGGAGATGTCAGAGCTAAGATTTTATAAGCAAAAGAGTGGTGTGTGTGTGGAATGCACCGCCAGCGACGGTGGTAGAGGCGGATACAATAGGGTCTTTTTAAGAGACTCTTAGATAGGTACATGGAGCTTAGGAAAATAGGTGGGTATGCGGTAGGGTAATTCTAAGCAGTTTCTAGAGTAAGTTACATGGTCGATACAACATTGTGGGCCAAAGCATCGGTAATATGTTGTAGATTTCTGTGATTCTATGAAATTCAAGAGAAATCTCCTATCCGACGGAGTGCTGACTAGTTGCAACCTGTCATCTCAGGGAGGGGGAGAGGGGAACGGCAGGGGTAGATTTTCATATACTGATATGGAACAGAAACATGGGCAGGGACCAATGGGCCGAGTGGCCTCTCAAGCGAGACACGGGATTTGATACAAACTGATTTACCTTTCACAGATCCACAATATTAAACGCCAGTCTAGTTTAAGGCTATCATCAGCAGAACAGACTCCTCCAATGCTCAGTGACCAGGGTTCAGTCCTGGGTGCGATGAGCAGCCGCAAGAACTGCAGAATCTGACAGTAACAGTCCCTCATGAACCTGCAGCTGCCTTCAGTCACCGTGATGGTGAAACATTTAACACGGAGCTGATTTGAACTTCCTCCCTGATGTGAAGTTGCTGGTGTTGCAGCAGCTGGGATGATTGAGTAAAACTCTTTGCTCACTCCGGACAGAAATGTGGCCTCTATTTATTGTGAACTCACCGGGGCATCACAAGGTGGGTTAACTGAATGAGTCTCTTCGCGCACACGGAGCAGGTGAACGGCCGCTTCCCAGAGCGAAGCTGTTGGTGTATCTGCGATGGCTGACTGAATCCCTTCCAAAATGAGAGCCAGTGAATGACATCACACTGCTATAACGTCATGGTGATGTATCCAATCAGGTCACGGACATGGACACGTGTTCGGGCTCTCCTTGTAGCAAGAGGGAGCGTTGTCTTCTCCAGCATCTCCGCCTCCACGTTTGAGGATCGGCGGCATTCAAGCGCTGGTGAACTGACAGATACAGCGGAACTAACGTGTTGTTGTGTTTGTGATTCCCATACACAAATCCTTTGAATTTTCTACACTGTTGAAAGTTTACAAAACACTTCAGTGGGTAAAGGACAATAGGTCAGCTGAGATAATTTTAATCTTCATGGTGCCTTCTGATAAAAACACAGTCACAACTCAAAACAACTTAGAGGAACAAGATTTCATCTTCTAACTGGCCACAGTTCCGGAATCAGGCACAATATCAAACTCTCTGCTTCCCTCTCTGTATCAAAATGGATCATTCCTCCCTTCATCAGTCTGTAACTTGGCTCAGTTTGTCTGTCTCCTTCGCAATCTGAGCATGCGCCACACACCTACTGAGATCACATTGTATTTACACGGCTGTGACTAGAGACTTTCTGATTATTATGTTCCTCCTGGCATTTGACGGTGGTAAACTCAGAGTCAGCAATGGTATTGAACATCGGGAGTAGGTGACTAGGCTTTTTCGTTGGAGATCGATAAACTGCCGGTAGTGTGTGGCTGGATGAGTGGGTCGTTTTCAGACTGGAAGGAGGTAGCGTTTGGAGTACCCCAGAGATCAGTCCCTGACCACAGTTGTTCACAGTTTAATGTCCTGGCGGAGGCAGCGAGATGTGAGATGTCCCAGTCTGCTGGTGACGCAGAAAGAGTGGAGTTGGGAGGGGAGGCTATTCACATGCAATTTCGTAGCTTTGCAATCAGTACATAGTGCACTGTGGGGCTGCAGTGGCGGGTTCCAATCTGCTAATTAAGTTTGCTGACTACACTACATTGATCGGCCGAATCCCAAATAATAACGAGGCAGCCGACAGAGAAGTCATCACCCGACACAGCGGTGTCAAGAAAACAACCTCTCCCTCATTCCGTCAAAAACAAAGGAGCTGGTTGTGGATTACAGGAGGAATGGAGACAGGGACCAAATTCAACATTTCCAAGACTGTTATTGACACAAAATGCACATTTTAATATTGATCATGACACAATGTATTTTTCATACCGTTAATGACATAAAACATATTTACAGATTGTGACTGACAGAGAATCGTATAATTTGTGTTCCGTGTGCTATCTGAATGTACTTGCCTGTGATGCTGCCACAAGTCAGTGTTTCTCTGTACCTGTACCTTCCCGTACTTGTGCACTTGGCAATAAATTCAACAGGCCCTGAGAAATCTCAGTGAGATTTGATTAGTGATGATTATCTTGGCAACTCGGTAGGTCGAATGCACGAGACAGTACACTGTTAAATGCAAAACCCTGAACAGTGTTGATGATCAGAGGGATCGGAGACTCCAAGTTCATCGCTCCCTGAAAGAGACTGCACAGATTGATCGGGTGCAATGGCAAATGGCATGGTTGTCTTTATTAGTTGAAGCATTGAGTTCAAAAGTCGGGAAGTTGTGTTGCAGCTGTTACGAGCCTGCGGTCGTACTGTGACTGTTTCTCTAAGAGCGCCGGCGTGAGGAGGCGGGACTATGACGTCAGTCACAGGCTGACAGCGCTGACTGTGGACTGAACCATAAGAGAGAGAGAGAGAGAGCGATCTGCAGACAGGCAGTCGGCCAATCTAAAGAGAGAGAGAGAGACTGGAAAAGCTGATAGCTTCAGTTAGTCACAGCTGAGGCTTGGAACTCTCCTCTGCCCACAAGAGTGGGTTGATCATCGGTACACGGAACCACAACGAATGTGTGTGGCTGTCACTTCGTATAATCCATAGGAGTGGATTTTGGAATATCTTGTGTTAACCCTTGCCTGGGTATGTTGTGTGATAACCCCTGGAAGACGGTATTCCTGTGACAGGTCACTTTCGCTGATAACTCGTATGTGGACGGATTCAACGGATAAGAACTTCGTCGACGGTTATTTTGAAGTAACGGCCTTTTCTCTACGTTTCACCCTGGATTACAAATATCTCTTTCCCATCATTTATTCCGTGGACTACTGAACTTTCCTACTTTACCATCTCAAGACTCTGAGCTTTGTTCCCTCACGTTCGACAGTCTGGGAATTATATTTACACATATATACACTTAACACTGGTAACTTTCCTTTATTTCGTTGTTACTATATTATAAGTCGATACTACTAAAGAGAATGGCTTTAACATCAAAACCAGACTCCAGTGTGAACTCTATTGCTGCTGGTTCGTTTCTAAAACGTCACACTTCGTAACAACAATTTTATAAAACTAGTTAGACCACATCTGGAGTGTTTCATACTGTTCTGGTCGCCCCCATCCTCGGAAGGATATCAGGATATCGGAGAGGGCGCAGAAGAGGTTTACCAGGACACTGCCTGGATTAGAGGGCATGAGCTATAACGAGAGGCTGGACAAACTTGTGTTGTTTTCTCCAGAGCGGCGCAGGCTGGGGTGAGACTGGATGGACGTTTGTAAGATAACGAGAGGAATAGATAGAGTGGACAGACGATATATTTTTCCTGGGGGTTGAAATGACTAATACATTTAAGGTGAGAGGATATGTGAGCGGCAAGTTTACGGTCAATTATGGAAAACTCTGAACAACCTCTACATAGCACCATCCAGAGACAGAGAAGCAGTTTCAGCGAAAGGTTACTATCGATGCAATGCTCCTCAGACAGGATGAAGAGGTCAATACTCCCCGATGCCATTAGGCTTTACAATTCAACCGCCAGGACTTAAGGACTCTTTAAAAGCTATTATTAATGCTTTTTGAGATAGTGATTTAGATGCATATCATATTTTTTTACTGAGTTAAGTATTGTATGTAATTAGTTTTGCTACAACAAGTGTATGGGACATTGGAAAAAAAGTTGAATTTCCCCATTGGGATGAATAAAGTATCTATCTATCTATCTATCTACTTCTTTCCACAGAGTAGTGGATAGCTGGTTCTCAGTCTGGGGGGTGGGAGACCAAAGCCGTCACGTGATTCCTTTGCCCCTCCCATTTAACCGTAGATGGGCAGCATCTGTGCATCTGTTTCCGAGGCCCCGCCCTCCGGACACTGAAACGATCGCTTCGCGCATGCCCAGCTTCTCCGGGTGTACGGTGTTTTCCTCTCTGCTCATTGCTGAAGTGGGTCGGCTGTGTGAACGGGGAAGGCTTTTCGTCTCCACGGTCAGCATCCCTGTCTGCTGACCGAAGATATCACTTTCCTATCGGTGAGTATTGAGACCGATCCCGAGCGGGAAGATCCGATGTTGGCCGTGAGCCCCGAACTGAGGGCCAGTTACTCATTTATTTTCCAGTTATCTGGGCTCGTCAGAAATGTGTCCCCTTCACATAATCTGCATTGAACGATCCAAACCAGGAGTACAGGGTGTCTATTTCCTCAGAATTGAAATGGAAGTCCCGCCAACAGGTCACGTGAGGCTGTGTGCCGCAGATTCGCCCCGCCCTCCGCTTTGTGACGCAAGATCACGTGGTGTGATTTTGGCCGCTGAGTCTCATTAACTTCCCCGAACTCGCCTCGTTTCCTGAGGCTCCTCACATTTGTCCTGGAGCTTTATGGCTGTTGTGTCTTCTCCCGGACTGGGGTGGGTGAGAAAGGAGAATGTCCCAGGTTGTGGGGATCTTTGATTTCACTGCCTGCTTTACCGAGGGACTGGGAAGTCTAGTGGGGAGGATGGTTTCTGTGATGTGCTGATCTGGATCCAAAGGTCTCTGCCGTTCCTCACAGTCACGGGCGGAGCAGTTACCATGCAAAGCGTGAAGTGTCCGGATGGGAAACTTTCTATGGGGTGTTGATAAAAATTTGGTGAGGGTCAAAGTATATATGGCAAAGTTCTTGTTGTTTCTTCTAACTCTGTCATTTTCGAATCTTTTATACAGTAGTATGTATCATTAATTCAGTAGCTGTGGTGTGTTCTGACATCTCCGGACCGGCTTTTCCATGTTTACAACAGTAGGACTAGACCCGTGAGTCTGGCGTTCAAACTGTGTTTGGAAATTCCCCCACCCCTCACTGTCACCAGTCTGTCATTCGGTGGAAATCAGGCAGAATCTCAAGTTGCTGGAGATCTGCACTAAAAACTAAATGTTTGCAGTCATTCTGACGAAACGTCATTAACCTGAATTGTAAAGTTTGTTCCCCTCCCCGCAGCTGTTCCTTACCTGCTGAGCAGTTCTGGTAATTCCACCTTCTTTTTATTACATTTAACCTGGAAATTGAAATGATTCGATCTGTGATAGTAGAACAGTAAAGAAAGCACAACTTTTCCCTGTCAATTATCCTGGAACCAGCTTGTCTGTTATTGCTGGAAATATTTTCAGTACAGTTGTTGCTAACGAGGTACACATGAATAATCTCAGGAGTGATCGGCTTTATGTGTGAGGAGCATTTGATGGGTCTGGGCCTGTGCTCAATGGAGTTCAGAGGGGTGGTGGGGGGATGTATGGTTAAGTAAACCTACCGAATGCTGAAAAGCCTGGATACAGTGGACATGGAGAGGATGTTTCCATTAGACAGAGAGCCTGTGATCTGACAGCACGGTCTCAGAATAAAGATGCTTCCCGTTAAAATTCAGTTGAGATTTTTTTTTTTGCATTAGGTGTCCGAAGTGTGGAATTTGTTGCCACAGAGGTTGGTTGAGGCTGCGATTTAGGTATATTTATGACAGAGATTAATATATTCAAGATTGCTAAATAGCTTCAGGGTTACAGGAGGAAGGCAGGAATATGGTGTTGGAATAAAAACCAGCCATGTTTAAATGGTGGAGCAGATCAGATGGATCAAATCACCTAATTCTGTTCCTTATGTCTTACCATGACTGAATGATGGCTCCTTCTTATCCCATATTCTTTTGTGTCATGTGAGGGACAATAAAAGATTGTTCACTGAGATCATTATATCTGCCTTCAACGTTTAAATTTCAGTGAGTTTTGTTCTTACTAACATTAAGCAGAAATGTTTGGTTCTGCTTTTTATTGTTAATGTGCTTCATTATCTTTCATGTTAACGTTAGACCTGCAGTGAGAGATTTATTGGAAGAAAAACCACAACTGAAGATGAGGGAACAGCAACAAGTGAACCAGCCCGAGGACTGAGAGCATCAACTGGAGAGAACCCATCTGAATCGGAGATTCCAGTGATTAAGTCAGGAGAAAGTTTGGTGAGTCTCATTTACTCAAACACTGGTCCTTTAGACATTACATACCTGTACAAAGGAAGGTAGGAAATAGTTGGAGTGAGACTGAATGTGCCCTGAAGAACCAGTTATGCCTCTGTCAGACCCAGTTGCAATCACTCCAGGTCTGGTAATGTGCTTCCAGCAGCCCAGCCCTTTAAAACCACTCCCATTCTGTGGAAATCGAATCCGGAGAGAGTCACTCATAGACTGTATAAGTACAAACTCTTTATTCCAAGTATCTGGGGCTTACTCAGTTAGTCGCTCAAACAGGAACAGTCAATGACTGTTCCCGCCCAATCCACTGACTAACAATTCCCCTTCACCACAGATATATCCGTCCAGATACTCCCCACACAAGACATGCTGGAGCCAAAGTTATTTACTACATGACAGGCTGGAGCCCCTAAAGACAAATTACAAAACAGTCATAATGGCTTACACACACAGAACAGACTAAAGCTGCCCTATCTCTGCGCATGAACACACAAGGCGATGAGCATCCTGAAACCCTAGATAGCCTGAAACCCTAGATAGCTACCCTCAAGAAGAAATATGGCTCAGCATGGCTTAGTACATCTACTGATCATCAGCAGTTTCTTTCAGAAAAACAGGCTGCTATTTTTTAACGAAGTGTTAAACCATATTTCATCATTCCCTGCTTTTTGATCGTTACATGAGCAATAAAACAGTAATTTTTTTACAGAGAAAGCAACCGAGTACAGCTTTGACTTCTCAGTGGGTAAAAATGGCATACAACAGTAACTATAACAATGATATGTACAACTATTAGGACATAATGCAATATCATGCCCCACATATTACCAAACAGGCCTTCGAAGATCACCATTTTTACCCTTCAGTGAACCCGTGTAAATCCTGCCCTACTTTCTTGATGCTGTCAATCTCCTAGGCAGTGTGCTCGGAGAGGGATGTAATGTTATTAGACTCATCAGGGATATAGGTGCAGCATTCTGTGTCAATAATAGCACAGGTTCCCCCTTCTCAGCTAGGATAAAATCTGAAGCCGTACGATTCTATATGACTGTTTGCCGCATTGCAATCATTTCAGTGGATATTTCTGTTACTTGGGCCTGTGTTTCTGTCAGGGCCCCTGCAGTATTGTGGCCAGCTCCTCAAGTGCTTGTAGCCAAACTGATTATCTCTCGTGAATTCCTGGCTACTCCATAGGAGAGAAAAGCGATCATCAAAGATCGCTCAGTCTCAGTTATTCCTCTCCGTTGCTGGGCGCCTGCAAGTATGGCTACGATGCATGTTTCCCAGCGTAGGAATTTCCGTTTGGTGGGGGCCTGAGATACATCTGTCGAAACACTGTGTCTGTCAAGGCCCCTAGTTCTACCCATTTGGCATAAGTGTGACAGAGACAGAAAGATCGTAACTGGATGCTGGGGTGAGCCCTCTCAAAGACATAAACACAAACGCCACTGTTACGCACTCGTAACGGTTTAAATGAACCAGCAGCAATAGACCACACCTGGAGTCTGGTTTTGATGTTAAAAGCACTGTCTTTATTAGTATCTACTTGTATAACAACTTAAGCAAAATAATCTAAAGTTAAAGGTGTTAGGAGTACACATATGTGTAAATATAACTCCCAAACCACTGAGCGCAGGGAATACCAAGCTTAAAGTCTTGAGATGGCAATCTGTGAAATTCAGTTCATCCACGGAATCAATGACGAGAGAGAGATATTTGTAATCCAAGGTGAATGTCGAGAGAAGGCAATTACGTTGAATTCTGCAAATTCCACAGTGGTAAAACAGGATAACAGTCGCTGCAGGTCTTATCCGTCGTTGTTCTAAATCCACATACAAATTATCACCAGAAGCAGCTTATCAGAGGAGTACTGTCTTCAGAAGGATCTACCACCCAAGCAAGGGTTAACACACAGGTAGATTCCGCAAGGTACTCCCAATCCAGATCCAACACACAAAGTATTACCGACAGTGATTTCCACAGAATATCCACTCTCACAAGTGGTTACCACATAACACACCCGAATCCAGCTAAGGGTTAACAAAAGTGGTAGCCATGAGATACTCCAACAAAATCCCCAGATGGATTATACGAATTATCACCAACAGTGATTGGTCACAGGGGTACCTCTTCAAGTGAATTACCACCCCTAGGCAAGGGTTAGCACAAGTGGTCCTCACAGGATACTCCCAAACTAAAAGATTCACTCCAGTGGATCAAACAAAGTGACAATCACACATTCAGTATACAATGGATCAATAATTAACCCACCCTTGTGGGCATAGGAGAATCCAAACAGTGACTTTTGGCCACTAGGTCCTTTGTTTCGAACCTTACATCTTCTTTCTTTCTCTCTGGCTGACTGTGTGTCCTTGCTTAAACAAAACAAACTTTGAGCTATGTAAACACAAGCTGCCAGCAAGTGTAAACACGCTGCATGGTCAAATAGTTCCAGCCCTCTCTCTCTCTCTTTGTAAGATTCAAACAGGAGCCGAGAAAGCTGGCGGCTGACGTCACTCAGGCACTATCTCTCAAAATGACAGTCCAAGGCAAGAAACCGAGAGGTTCATCACTCTCTACTATCAACCAATACAATTTCCTTTATACCGAGAGAGTCCTTCTACTCAGTAACACGTTTGTAGTCTGTTCGATGTATCCACCGAGATTGCCCCTTCAGTTTCACAGCTGTCGGAGTGGTCAGTAACACTTGATATGGTCCTCTCCACTGAGGTCTGAGTTTCCCTCAATCCCAGTTCCTGATCAGGATAAATTCCCAGGTTCTATGGTGGGATAGTCACTCCTCTCTGCAGGGTAGTTCTCTTCCTTGTAAGCCTGTCATACCTATGAATGTAACGCTTGGAAAATTTTGGTTAGTTGGCATATTTATTTCCCCATCTCTTCCAATATCTAATTTTGCTGGTAGGCTTTCTGGGAGCAATGGTGCACAAGGTCTTGGTCCCCAGGATATTCTCATGGGCCATGCATAAATGTTTTAAACTGGTGACAACCCCGCTTTCCCCTATGGGGTAACCCTCGTGGAATAGGGCTAACGGTAGGACCTTCAACCAAGTGAGTCCAGTCTCCGCTGCTGGTCTGGCCAGTTTACTCTTCAGAGTGCCATTGGCTCTTTCCACTCTGCCAGTGGCCTGTGGGTGGTGTACACAGTGGAATTGTTGCTGGATAGCTAGTTCGTTACATACCCCTTCGTTTACTTTCACCACAAAGTGTGGGCCATTGTCAGAGCTCAGCATCTCTGGCAGGCCGTACCTGGGAATTATATCCCATAACAATACCTTCACAACAGTCATAGCGGTATTAATGGTAGTTGGAATAGCTTCAATCCATCTACTAAACACATCTATAATAACTAAGCAGTATCTATAGCAATGTACTCTAGGCAATTCAAAAAAATCAACTTGTAGACACAGAAAAGGATCCACCTGTCAAGGGAGTCGCACCTGGTGTGCAGGGTACAGGTTATCAACCATTCCCTCCTTTCCCAGGTGTGTACAATTATGTATATAATTAACCAATATTGGTAAAAACTGTGTAGGAACACAAACCTGTCCCACTGGGGTGATCCAAAAACCTAGATCGGGGTCTTTCTGGCACCCCATCGGGGACCACAGTTTGTGCTCCTCCTCAGTTTGTGCGTCCCCCTGAAAATTACGTACCTCCCACATGTCCGGCAAACCCGTTCTGCTTTAGTCATGGAGGGTTGCTTGACGGGAACCCGAGGAGGCTACAACTACTGAGGATTGTGCTGCACTTTTCACTGTCTGATCTGCTAGAGCATTGTGTTTAGTGACACAGTCGGACATGCGTGTGTGGGCTGCACATTCAATAACAGCCAAAACTCGAGGTAGCTGTAGAGCGGTGAGTAAGTTGTTTACAAAGGTGGCATTACTAATGGGGTGGCCAGAGGAAGTCAGGAATCCCCATGTTCCCAGAGAGCTCCGTAGTCATGTACAATTCCAAATGCATAACGGGAGTCTGTGTAAACGTTCCCACTTTAGTCTGTTGCTGGGATACAGGCACGAGTCAGAGCAAACAGCTCAGCCTTCTGGGCGGAGACAGCTGCTTCAAAAGAGGCCTGCTCAATTACTTCACTGTCCGTCACTATCGCATCGTTTCCCTGCTGGATCCACAAAAGAGCTTCCATCCTCATAAAATTGCTTCGGGCTAGAGGGGGATATTGCAGAATGGATGGGAGAGTCTGTCCTTCCTTCACGGTGATCCGGACAGGGGGATAGTTGGTGCGACCGACTTCATGGCCTGAATTTGCTCAGAGATGGGGTACAGCGTCTTGGGATCGGTCAATATTAAAAGTGTGTCTCACCAAATGTCCCGCCTTCACCTCAGACTCCTTCCAGTATCGGAGTTGGACCGCAGCCAAGTCTTGCCAGTCTCCCTCGGTGCTGGAGGCTTGTTTCAGCAAGGTGTAGGCAATGAACTCTGGGCTCTTTGGCTTGAACCCAGGGCAAACACTAACAGTGGATTGGGGATCTCTCCAATCATCATGACTGGGAACTTCTGTCCCTCGAGGGGTGCATAATATTGACTTTCCTTAGCTGAGCACCCCGTAATGTCACAGCACAGAGTCACATGGGGGTCGACCACTGGCAGAAGGGGTTCAGACGCAGTGGAGTCCAGATTAAATGCCCACCACTGGGAGGTCGGAAATTGGGGAAGCTATCAGTTGTTCACCTGTCACAGGGTGACACCATTGCCTGTGCAGAGAATCTCGACTTCCAACAGACAGAGCAAGTCTCTCCCTGCTGGATTACACCCCCGACTGTTATGTGAATACGTACGTTCCGTGCCTTCAAACCCAGACAGAGTGAATGTTGCGTCTGATAACTGCAATCCCTTTTCCGATACTATTTCCCGATTTAGAGTGGTTGTAGTTGTCCCCATATCAATCATAAACGGAACTGGAATAGCAGCAACTGTCAATATTACATTGGGCTCTTCCTGAGGGCTGGTACTCATGGTAGGAAGCATCTTTGCTTGTCAATTTCTAAACGGGTTGCTGTCCCCACCTGTCCCTTGGTAGGTTGTTGTTCCCATTTCTGATCCGCAGATATAGCCCGCTCGCATCCTCCTTCCCACTGAACATATTCACCTTTAATATTCTTTTCATATCTTTTTATTATTATTATTATTCAAAAATAGCACAAGTGCATCGAAGTGACAACACTTACAATGCCTCATAAAAGAGGAAATTATCTTGAGGATTGAAAATTTTGTGAATTAAACTAAAAAGAAAAGTGAGGGGAAAAAAGAAGAAACCCATTGGAGGAACAACCCCAGAGCCAAGCGTCATACAAAAAGCTTCTAAAAATAAACATCAAACCACCAAAAAGAAAGAAAAGATATATCAAAAAAATTTACATTTAGATCGTGGAGGAAATCTATCAGTTAACTGAAATGATAATAATGAGCAGATGATCCCCATCTTTTCTCAAAATCAAATAAAGGTACAAAGGTTCGACTTCTAATTTTCTCCAAGACACAGCATCACCTGAGAGAGCCATTGTGACAAAGTAGGAGCTGATATATCCTTCCATTTCAACAAGGTGGCCCTCCTAGCTATCAATGTAACAAACATGTTGGTCAGACACAGAAATACCATGGATATTTTGAGGAATTATTCCAAAAAGCATAGTCAATTTATTAGGTTGTAAATTGATTCTGTGTGCTTTAGAAATTGTCGAAAAGACTGACTTTCAAAACTGTTTTAATATAGACATGACCAGAACATATGTGTCAGTGTGGCTATCTCATTTTTACATCTATCACAATACTTGTCAACATTGGGAAATATTTTTGGAAGTCTCTCCTTCGTCAAATGGTAATAATGTACAATTTTAAATTGAATCAGTGAATGACTAGCACAGATCGAAGAAGAGTTAACCAGCTTCAGAATCCATGTCCAATCCTCCCATATAAAAGGGAAATTGAGTTCCTTCTCCCAATCCTGTTTAATCTTAAGTAAAGGACGCTTATCCCTTTGTAATAATAAATGATAAATTCTTCCAATAGAACCTTTCAACAAGGGGTTCATATTCATAATAGTATCTGACAAATCAGCCTCCAATATGTAAGGAAAATTACTTAAATATTTTTGTAAAAAATGTCTAACTTGAAGATATTGTAAAAAATTTGAATATAAGAGAGAATACTTATCGACAAATTGTTCAAAAGACATCAATCTTCCTTCTTTAAATAAATCCAAAAAAGAATTAATACCTTTATTTTCCCAAAGTAAAAAAAATTGGAGCACTCCAAGAAGGTTTAAAAAGTAATTATGGTAAATTATACTACAAAGTTTAACTTTTTTACGATTAAAAAAAATTGCGGAACTGGTTCCAAATTTGTAAAGAGTGCTTAACCACAGGATATAGGTTTAAATTAGCAACTTTAGCTAATTGTATAGGTAGAGTAACTCCTAATAACGAAGTTAAATAAAACTGTTTCACAGCTCTCAGTTCCTGGTCTACCCAGATTGGCTGTTCATTCCTATCAACCCAATATAACCAGAAGGACATACCAGAAGTTAACAGCCCAATAATACATTCATAGATTAGGCAAAGTGAGACCACCATCCTTTTTCAACTTTTGCAAATGACATTTACCAATTCTTGGTCTTTTATTATCCCAAATAAAAGATAGAATAATAGAATCAATCCAATCAAATAACTTCTTAGTAAACAAAAACAGGAATATTCTGAAATAAATATAAAAGTTTGGTTGGGCGGAAGCAGACACTTTGCTTGCTTCCTCTGGAATAATCCCAAAAATTGCTGTAAGTGGATTAGGTTGAACATCCACATCTATAACTTTAGATAATATTCCAAACACATCCCTCCAAAAATTGTTTAAACTTACACATGACCAGAACATATGAGTTAGAGTAGCCACTTCTGCATTACATCTGTCACAAATAGGGCTAATATTAGAAAAAATATGCACCAATTTATCTTTGGACATATGGGCCCTGTGTACTATCTTAATCTGAATTTAGATATGGCGTGTGCAGATAGGTGAATTATTGACTAAATAATAAATTTTACTCCACTGATTATCTGAAAGTGAATGTTGAAGTTGTACTTCCCAGGTGCGTTGAACCCTATCATTAGGCGACATGCGAGCATTCATTAACTGTTTATAAAGGATTGCTATGAATTGTTTTTGAAAAGGTTTAAACTGAAAAATAGCATAAGCCAAATTTAAAGAGCAGGCTGAGGGGTAAATTGGTAAAAAATCACGTAAAAAATTCCCAACCTGTAAATATTTGAAAAATGTGTATTAGAGATATCATATTTGTCCATTAACTGTGAAAAAGACATTAAACACTCTTGTAAAAACAAATCTTAAAAAGTCCACTAAAGGAGGAAAATTGGCTTTATAAAGATCCTGATATTTTTTAGTAATTATAACACCTAAATATCTAAAAGAATCCATAACTTTAAAAGGAATATTATCATATATAGAGACAGATTCATTTAAAGGAAGTAATTCACTTTTACTAAAATTTATTTTATATCCTGAAAGGTCTCCAAATTTGTCATATAATTTTAGCAAAGCAGGAATAGATTATTCAGGCTTGGATATATATATCAATAAATCATCAGTGTAAAGAGAGATCTTGTGCATGGTCTCATTCACAAAAATCCCATGAATATTTTCGGCTTCACAAAGAGCAATAGCAAGGGGCTCTAATCTTAAGTTACATAACAAAGGACTTAATGGGCAACCTTGGCTTGTCCCCGTGATAGCTGAAAAAAGGAGACCTACAGTTATTAGTGACAACAGTAGCAATAGGAGCTTTATATATCATTTTAATCCAATTATTAAAATTAATACAAAAACAAAATTTTTCTAAAGTATTAAATAAATATTTCCATTCGATTCAATCAAATGCTTTTTCAGCATCCAAAGATATAAGGCATTGTGGAGTTTTAGAAGAAGGTGAATGTATAATGTTAAATAATCTCCGAACATTTGAGAAAGAAAAATGACCCTTTATAAAGCCTGTTTGATCTTTAAAAATGACTTTACCCAAAATACTCTCCAATGGATTGGCCATCATCTTTAAGTGAATCTTAGCTTCAACATTCAATAATGAAATAGGTCTGTATGAGGCAAAATCAAAAGGATCTTTATCCTTTTTGAGAATTAAAGAAATAGAAGCTTCATAAAAAGTAGAGGGTAAATCACTTTTCACAAAAGATTCTTTAAACATCTCCAACATATATGGAGAAAGCAATTTTCCAATTTTTTTGTAAAATTCTACAGGATAACCAGCAAGTCCTGGGGCCTTACCAGATTGCATTGAGAAAATAGCTTTATGAATTTTGGATTCAGTAATTTAGGCATCCAGAATTTTTTGATCCTCAACAGAAATTTTAGGAAAAGCAATCGTTCGTAAAAAAAACAACAACAACAACAACAACAACAACAACAGTCATTTGAGAAGAGTCCACTGGACATTGAGATTTATAAAGTTCAGTATAAAAGTCTTGAAAAATCTTATTAATTTCTTCATAATCCCGAGCCAGGGTGCCATCTTTTCTACGAATTTTCAAAATTTGCATCTTGGCTCCAGCTGATTTTAATTGAGATGCAAGTAGTTTATTATTTTTATCTCCAAACATATAAAATTGGGTCTTTATCTTAAGTAGATAACCTTCAATTGAATGAGTTAATAATAGGTTATATTATGATTGAAGTTCCACCCTTTTTTAAAATGTCAATATTAGGGGAAGTCACATAGATATTATCTAAATCTTTAATTTGTTTTGAAATTTTATCTAATTTTGCTTTAGTCTGTTTTTTAAGTTTAGTTGAATAAGAAATAATCTGACCACATAAAAATGCTTTGAATGTATCCAATATAATTAATTTAGACATACCTCCTATATCATTAAAAAGTAAAAAATTATTTTATCTGGCTTTCGATAAAACTAATAAAGTCAGAGCTTTGCAATAAAGTCTGAGACATGTGCCATGGTGGACGGCCAAAAATGTCATCGTCAAATTCAAAGGACAAACTCAAAGGCGCATGATCAGGTATAGCAATAGCGTCATATTCACAGTTTTTAACAATAGGCAAAAGACGGGGATCAACTATAATATAATCAATCCTTGAATATATTTTATAAACATGGAAAAAAAAAGAATATTCTCTGTTATCAGGGTGTAAATGCCTCCATAATTCGATCAACCCAAAATTGGTCAAAAAAGAGTTAATAGATAGATACTTTATTCATCCCCATGGGGAAATTCAACTTTTTTTCCAATGTCCCATACACTTGTTGTAGCAAAACTAATAACATACAATACTTAACTCAGTAAAAAAAAATATGATATGCATCTAAATCACTATCTCAAAAAGCATTAATAATAGCTTTTAAAAAGTTCTTAAGTCCTGGCGGTTGAATTGTAAAGCCTAATGGCATTGGGGAGTATTGACCTCTTCATCCTGTCTGAGGAGCATTGCATCGATAGTAACCTGTCGCTGAAACTGCTTCTCTGTCTCTGGATGGTGCTATGTAGAGGATGTTCAGAGTTTTCCATAATTGACCGTAGCCTACTCAGTGCCCTTCGCTCAGCTACCGATGTTAAACTCTCCAGTACTTTGCCCACAACAGAGCCCGCCTTCCTTACCAGCTTATTAAGACGTGAGGCGTCCCTCTTCTTAATGCTTCCTCCCCAACACGCCACCACAAAGAAGAGGGCGCTCTCCACAACTGACCTATAGAACATCTTCAGCATCTCACTACAGACATTGAATGACGCCAACCTTCTAAGGAAGTACAGTCGACTCTGTGCCTTCCTGCACAAGGCATCTGTGTTGGCAGTCCAGTCTAGCTTCTCGTCTAACTGTACTCCCAGATACTTGTAGGTCTTAACCTGCTCCACACATTCTCCATTAATGATCACTGGCTCCATATGAGGCCATATAACTGACGCAAAATGATTTGGAAGTCGTTGATTAGTTGAGCTCTTATCAATCATAGGATTTAAGCAACAGTTAAAATCCCCACCCATTAACAACATATACTCTTTTAAATCTGGCAGTAAAGCAAATTTTTTTTTTAAAAAAAGCAGGATCATCGAAATTAGGACCATACAAATTAACCAGAACAACCTTTCTATTACAAATCACTCCTTTAACAATTAAAAATCTACCATTAGAATCTGACTCAATATCCTCTTGAGTAAATATATTAGATTTAATAAAGATAGACTCACCCTTAGTTTTGCTCTGAGAAGTAGCATGGAGTTGTTTTCCATTCCGCCAGCGAAAAAAATCTATTTTGATCTCCTGTCTTGATATGCGTCTCCTGAGCAAAAATTATATCAAATTGGAATCGATTAATAATTTTAAGTCTTTTTTGTTTCATAGGATAATTCCAACCACGTATATTCCAAATTATTACATTAATCCATTTAACTGCCATACTATAATTTTATTCTTATTTACTTTATACATCCGCAGAACACATACCAATACGGAATTATCAAAGATGGCAGTGATGAAGAATAAAGCCATATAGAAAACACACATGCTCCAGAACCACCCAATGGGAAAAAACTCCTAACTCTAAACCCACCCACCCTCCCAAAAGCCTAAAAAAAAGGCAAGTGACCTAAGATAGATGCGAAGACATGGGCCAGTCTGCCTCTCGTCTCTACCTCCCCCGAGCCAGAACATAAAATAAATAAAATGACCTTGCAAGAAAGACAGTAAAGTCTCAACAAAGGAGTGTTTACGTTCTATCATGTGTTAAACAGAAAAAGAACCAAAATAATATATTCTCTTAGAGAGAAAAACCAGCCCCATCTTAAGTTTAGCTTTAAATCCCTAAGAAAACTTTAAATTCAGTTACAGGGCACTATAATAAAACAGAATAAAAAAAGTTAATAGTATACTTAACTGAACTAAATTGATGGAAATATTAATTAGTAAAATCATAGTAACTTAACCCTCTCAGATAAATATATAAAAAGAAACCCTGTTGGTAGAAAAAAAAACTACCAGTTAGTAATTTAAGAAACAACAAAAAAAATCAAACCAAATATTAGATAAAAGGAACAAATCCTTTTATCCTCTTTTCTCAGTCAAATATGTAATTATCCATTTAAATAGTCAAACTTGATCCGTAAATCTTCTTTCCAAAAAAAAATCCAATAGGATGTAATGATGAGCAGGTTTTCTTTTCTTCTTTTATTAATTTGTCAATGAAATATCCAAATAGCCTTCATATATCTTCTTTTCGTAGTGTGAGTAATATACAGATAATCAAACAGCTTTTCAGTTAGTTCATTCAGTAGTAACATCAGTGGCAGTGACAGGTATAGCCTGGACAAAATCCAGCTCAACTTTTGGGTCAAAGAAAGTACATGGGGAAGAATTAGGAGGAAAAACTTTCATTCTTGTCGGGTAACTCAAAGAGGGAAATTGTTTCTTATCATATGCTTGTTTCATTACCAAAGCAAATCTTGCTCTTTGTTCCATTTCTTCTTTTGGATAATCTTCACAAAAACGGAGCTCAGACTCATTGAATCTGAAAACTCTGTTTTTTTGCCTGTCGCATTATTTGATCTTTAATTTTAAAGTGATGAAAACAAGCCAAAATAAATCTTGGTCTGGCTGAGTCTTTAAATTTCGAAGTAGACAGCCTGTGTGCTGTTTCAATAGCAGGTAGATTCATGCAGATTCTTCCCACTTCTCATAGACATAGACATATCACTCTCCTTCAAGAATCAGCAATTAAAAATTTAAAATTCAACATTTAAGCTGTGGGCGGGAGAGAAAACTAAGAGCAGCACAGAATTAGTGCTACTCCATCGACAGACAGAGGGAGTCTCCATTCACCTGTACTATTAGTTCCCTTCGGGGTTGATTGGCATTCGAAAGCCCTGTTCCAATGATATGTCAAAGCTCGTTGCATTCGATTTTGGTCATTGTCAGGCCAATCCATATTATTTGTTAATGATGTTGGCTAACTTAGTTGGTAAGCATTGGAGCAGTAAGACAATAAATTGGGGGGACAGATTCCCATCATTAAAGGCTTGGTCTCCTGCGAAAGTGCTGTAGCAGGCCACAAAACTCATACAGGGTCGATATGCCAGACACGGGTTTGGGATCCCATGTTTCCCTATCAGTTCTAACTTTAGACACACATTCCTGCCCTTCTCTCCTATGTAGACCGGCCTTGGTTTGCTTACGTTGTTTTTCCTGCTGTCGTTTTCGGCGCCCATCCATCCATTCATGCTCTGTTTTTAACGTCTCCCAACCTTTGGTGTTCCTTCTGCAGTACTTACCTCTATCCTAGTGGTCGCCAACCTGTCGATTGCGATCGACTAGTCTATCTTTGAGACTTTTCCAGTAGATCCCAAAAACTAAGAAAAATAAATACACAAATACTGTTGAAAGATTGTTTCTGGATTGTGGGGTTTTAGTTCCATTCTTTCTACATGCGTGTAACTACACAGTGTCCCCAACCACTGGGCCACGAGGAAACAACATGAGTCAGCTGCACCTTTCCTCATTCCCTGTCAGCCCACTGTTGAACTTGAGTGCACGCGAGGTCATCAGTCGCCTAACCGCAGTGACACCCTCATGCCAGAGATCGCCAGTTGGCCTCGGGCGGCCGGTGGGAAGTGCCGTCACTACTGGCCTGGAGTGCTGCCTCTAAACCTGTTTAGCACACTGAATGTTTGTGGGGAATCCGGTGCTAAAATATTCGCAGACGACCTAATTCGGGCTCAGTGTTTCATAGGTATCAGAGCAGCTACCGTGCTATGATCTACTGAAACAAACTTTTGTCGGCTGATAGGTCCTACAAGGGGGGGCGGGCTCGTGCCCTGTCACACTCCTTGCTCGGTCGGTCACTCTCTCCGGACTGTGACTGCCGCGGCCCCGGCACAGGGACCTCCGGCCCTGACGTTGTCCTCTCACCCGACCCACGACCAACCAAACCAAGCCAAGGCATCTAGCGGTGGGCAGGCAGGAGGCTGTCCAGTGAGGCAATGAAGCCCTCAAAACTGCTTCGGTACCCCTAGTCCAAGCACCCTGCACTCAAATGCAAATGTGTTGAGTTTTTTCAGCGGAGAAAACATGAGCAGCGCGGGACAGAAGCTAAGTGCCGAGAGCCACATAAACTAAATTACAGAATAGACTGGACATAAGGAACCTGCTTCCCGTATCACTGTATTCCTATCGTGTTTAACAACCCCACCCACCCCATCCCCTGTCGGCCGGTCCGCAAGAATATTGTCAATATTAAACTGGTCTGCGGTGCAAAAAAGGGGCGGGTGCCCCAGTGTTTATACATTATTTCTACTTCCAGGTTGTGGGGTTTTACTTCCGGTCTTTTCTGCCCTGGTGCGCATGCATGTAACTAATTGATCTGGGTCGATCTTGCATTTTACAAAGGCCAAGGTAGGGGAAACTTGTGCTTAAAATGGTTGGTGACCGCTACTCTATCCCTTTATCACATGCATTATTCCTCCAACTTGCTGATAATATACTGATCCACTTTAAAGGTAGGTCACATCCAGAATTTTTTCCAGTTAGCCGTGGATTTCCTTCCACGCTGCTGTGTGGTGTTGGGAAATCATGTACAAGGCAAGTTACAGCAGTAGTTTGCCATTGCCTTCTGCTGGTTTTGTTCACCAGCTCTAACCCAGCACAGATGAAAGTGTGCAAGGGAGTCGGCTGGATTCGAACTCGGGACCTCTCACCTCGAAGTCCAACGCTGAAGCCACTATGCCACCAGTGGCATAGCCAGCAAAGTTCCGCTTTACATCTGCCTTTCCCTTCCATTCCCTTTTCAACAATTTCCACTTCTTTCCTCAGTTCTTTTTCCAAATCAAATTTACTGCTTGTTCTCATGAGGTAATAACCCAGGCTCCTGCACCCTCTCCCATCCGTGGCCACATTTTGTTCCCCAATTTCTTATTCAGCACTGCACTCAACATTCACAAATATTTTTCCTTGTCTGGAGAACTCTCACACAAATTGTGTCGGGCTGCTGCTGGCCCACTTGTATCAATCGACTGCAATTGACCGATGGTCTCTAAGTAATTTATTGGGCTCAAAGCCTCCTGCTCAATTAACAATGAGATAAATTTACCCGGCTGGCACCTCCTGCTTAAATGATGAATTTACCTGGCATGTCTGCCTCCTGGCCACTTAGTAAAATTTTGCCTACCTTATACAAATCTCCCAACAATTTCTTTCCCAATCCTGTCAAGGTATGTGATCAGCCTTGGGTGAGGCACCGTATGTCCAAAGGAACTAACGGTGAGTGACAAATTTAAAATACCCATTGGGCTTCCGTTCGGTCTCCGCAGTCCCCAGAGTGGTCCAGCTGCTTACTCAGCCCGTCTGCTTGGCACTCCCTATATTGGGACCCTGTTCGTGATGCCAAATGTTAAAGTTGAATCTGAATAAAACTCAGGAGACCAGCTTCTTATCGACACCATGGTTTATTGTGCATTCAAATGCCTGCAGGAGTTTGAGTCCCAGTTGTCAAAGGGAAGGCACGTAAGCACTGCCACCTTCTGACAAGTCGAATGACTTGGGTTACAGCCGTATATTTATACATAGTACATCCCATACATTAATATTGCAAGTTGTTATTTGAACTGGCACGCCCACTAAGTGTGTTGGTGCAAAACTTAATTACTTAGATAACAGAGTTTGCTAAATGGTTTTAATTATAGATGGATGTACTGTCCAGTCCTTATCAGTTATTCCCTTTGCAAGGCCCTGACTTAATTACAAACAGATGTTTATTCCTGTCCTTATCAGTGAGTCCTCCTCCCTTTACTCAAACGAGGATACAATGTATAATATTATCAGCTCTCAATGTGTCTCTCTGCAAGCCACAGAGAACTGGTAATGAGTCTGTCTTAGCTAAACGCTGAAGTCTGAGTTCACTTCAGTTCAAAATTCCTATTCACTCCCAATTATTCTTTTAGCCAGAGGTTACACAGGTTCAAAATGAATTTTTTTATATACCCTCAATTCGTCAGGAGGGTTCAGGGGAAATATTTATGCCCAATATAGAACCTGGTGTTACCTGTGTGTATTCTGGCAATGCAAGAGGTGCTGGAGAATTTGTAAGTGGGAAGAAGTGGAGTAATATTTGCAAATCTGACTTTTTAAAGCATAGTTTAGCAAGCAAACCACATATGGACAATATGCAAAAGCTTTGGTGAGAAAATCCTTCATTATCCGTTACAGGCCCGCTACATAGGTTGTGTGAGAGTGCAGATGAACTCGATCAAACCCAGGGGAGATCAAAGTACTTATCAACAGTGATTTGCTAGCCGTGAAAACGATTACCTCTCTGTATAAAATTCACTGTGCACATGTCACTGAGTTAAAAAAAAATGCACAGTACATGATTTATGTGCACACTGGTCATTACAAATTACAGGGAACATTGGTGGGAAGATGGTAAGACCTCCAGTGTCCCTGATGCCCTCACCTACAAGATGTGCACCCTGCACGTTAAGGAGTTGGAACCTGAAATGGATGAATTCCAGATCATCCGGGAGTTGGAGGGGGTGATAGATATGACATGAAGAGAGGTGAGTTACACCCAAGGTGCCGTACACAGGAAACCGGGAGAGAGTCAGGAAGGGGAATGAGGTTAAATAGCCATTGCAGAGTACTCTTGTGCCCATCAAACACAACAAAAGGTAGACCACTTTAGAAACTGGTGGTGAAGGGGATTACCTGACAGAGAAAAGTCAAAGGGGTGATAGGGGATTCATTAGTTAGGGGAACAGAACAAGAGGGGACTGATATCCAAGTGGTAAGGCATGCTAGTGCTAGTAGGGGTGGAGCGGGTGATGTGGTTAAAATAAGCTGTAAGGGGAATGGGAGCCAGAATGACCAAACAGATAATGGAGAGGGTGAATTGAATTGAATTGACTTTATTAGATACCTACTTCATAAACATGAGGAGTAGAAAACTTTGTTATCTCTCCATCTAAATGTGCAATGTGTAATTTATGGTAATTTATAACAGATCGTTTGTACATAGGACAGTCAATATAACATCGAAATGCAATTGTATCAGCATGAATTAATCAGTCTGATGGCCTGGTGGAAGATGATGTCCCAGAGCCTGTTGCTCCTTTTGCTGTGGTACCATTTCCTGGATGGTAGCAGCAGGAACAGTTTGTGGTTGTGGTGAATTTGGTCCCTGATATCCTTTGGGCCCTTTTTATACACCTGTCTGTGTAAATGTACTGAATAGTGGAAAGTTCACCACTACGGATGTGCTGGGCTGTCCGCAACACTCTCTGCAGTTTCCTGCAATTAAGGGAAGTACAATTCCCATACCAGGCAGTGATGCAGCCTGTCAGCATGCTCTCAAATGTGTCCCTGTAGAAAGTCCTCAGGATTTTGGTCCCCATCCCCAACTTTTTCAACTGTCTGAAGTGACAGAGGTGCTGTTGTGCTCTTTTCACAACACAGCCGGTATGTACAGACAATGTAAGGTGCTTGGTGATGTTTATGCCGAGGAACTTAAAGCTGTTCACCTTCTTAACCCCAGATCCAGTGATGTCAATAGGGGTTATCCTGTCTCCATTCCTCCTGTCGTCCACAATCAGCTCCTTTGTTTTTGTGAAAATGATGGAGGGTTTGTTTCCTTGACACCAGTCAGATGTTCAGATCATAGATAGATTCAGCAGTTAGATGGTTGAGCCTGGTGCAATGAATGTGCTGAGCTGTGTATATCACAATGCAAGAAGTATCGTAGGAAAGCCTGATGAGCTCAGGACAGGCCAATATTGGGACTTGTTTACACCCAACAGTCTGAAGGATTTAGAGGAACAAATTTGTAGAGAGATTGAAGACCATGCCAATAAACAAAAAGGTTGATTCAGTAAGTGATTTTAACTTTCCATATATTGACGAAGACTCCCATACTATAAAAGGACTAGTTAGGGTAGAGTTTGTCAAATGTGCCCTTAATCAATAAGTAGAATTCCCAATGTAGAAGTGTGCAATAAGCTGTTAGGAAATGATCAGGGCTGGTGACAGAAATTAGTGATCATAATGCCATGAGATTCAAAGTAAATATGGAAAAAGAGAGGTCTGGACCACGGGTTGAGATTCTAAATTAGAGAAAGGTCATTTTTGATGGTATCAGAAAGGATTTGACAAGTGTGGTTTGGGACAGGTTGTCTCCTGGCAAAGGAGTACCTGTAAGTGGGAGGCGTTCAGATGTGAATTTTTGAGGATGCAGAGTTTGTATTTGCCTGCCAAAATGAAAGTTGGAAGGTAACTGATCCAGGGAACCTTGCTTTTGAAAAGAAATTGAAGCCTCGTATATTTTGTTCCTCTAAATGCCTCAGACTGTTGGGTGCTACCAAGACCCATTAATGACTACAAATCATGATTCCACGCACTGAGTTCATCTGAATTTTTTTGTTGTCTTCTTTTGGTTTCTCAAAGCTTCCGAATAGTTTTTGTTCTTTTGTTTGCCCTCTCTTTGACATTTACGTTGGCTTTGGCTTCTCATTTTAGCCACAGTTGTGTCCTCCTGTCTTTCTAATGCTTCCACTTCTGTGGAATCACTCAGCTCCCGAATTGCTCCAGAAACTCCAGCCACTGCTGCTCAATTGTCACTCCTACCCTTTCCCTTCCAAACAAGTTTGGCCAGCTTCTCTGCCATAGAAACATGGAGAAGCTCAGTAAAGAAACAGGCTCTTTGGCCCATCTAGTCAATGTCAAAAAAGCATTTCAACTTGCAGTGCGACCTGGACCAGCTGGCAAAATGGTTTGAGAAAAGGAAAAAGGAATTTAATGCAGACAAGTGTGAGTTGTTGCACTTTGGTCTGACCTACCAAGGGAGGTCTTTCACAGTGACTGGTTGGGCACGGAGGAGTGTTGTAGAAGAAAGGGACCTGTTGTAGAAGAAAGTCCTTAATTCACTGAAAGTGGTATCACAGTTAGATAGAGACAGAAGGGAAGATTTTAGCCCAATGGCCTTCATGAACAAAGGTACTGACAACAATAGATGGATGTTATGTTGACTTGTAGAAGACATTGGTGAGGCCTAATTTGGAGTACTGGGTGCAGTTTTGGTCACCAACCTACAGGAAAGCTGTAAGGACTTTGAAGGAGTTCAGAGAAAATTCACAAGTATGTTGCCAGGTCTGGAGTACTTGGGTTATAAGGAAAGATTGAACAGGTCAAGACTTTATTCCTTGGACTGTAGGAGTTTGAGGGGAGATTTGATTGTGATAGAGGGGCATAGATAGTGTAAATGCAAGCTGGCTTTTACCACTGAGATGGGGTGGGAGTACAACCAGAGGCCATGGGTTAAGGGTGAAAGGTGAAATGTTAAGGGGAACATGAAGGGAAACTCATTCACACAGACAGTCATCCGGGTGTGGAATGAGCAGCCAGCTCAAGTGGTGCATGCAAGCTCGATTTCAACATTTCAGAGGTTCATGTAGGTACCTGCATGGTAGGGGTATGGGAGTGGGAAGATTAAATAGTTCAGCACAGACTAGATGGCCCAAAGGGCATGTTTCTGTGTTGTAATTTTCTACAAGAATGTGAAATATTACAAAAATTCACTCTGTCTTTTTAACAGCTGTGTGGACCAACCATTCACCTCAACAGGAATTTTTTATATGGCATTAAAACTGTGGCACTTTAAGTTAGTAATACATAAAAGAAAATCCCAGATGCACATCAAGAAAGACTAATTGCGTGAGACTGTTTCAGTTACTGTGGGGCCAGGCACCCATGCAGCTCAGCAGGAACAGGGAATAATACCAATGGAGAGATTCCAACTCAGCCAAGGTAGAAATTGGAGATGGCAGAAATGCCCCATTCTTATAGAAACAGGAACAGCATCAGGGAATTGATGGTCGTTCCAGATACCAGCACTCTGCCCAGTCAGGAGATGATTTCTGTGTCCAACTTGGGTAGAATCTCACTGTAACAGTGTGATACCAGATCAAACCTTGGTAACTCAAGTAATCTCATCTGAAATGTTGTCCTACACCCATTGATGGATTTTGTAAATCTTTTTACAGGTTAAAAACAAGAAGGAGTTTGTCTCCAGGAAGTTCAAACACGGCACACCAGTTTGGTTGTCTCTGTCCAGATATTTAAGAAGTGGAGCAAGGGGTTCAATCGACCATCCTTGCTGCTCAAACTGTGGGGAGGGATTCACTCGGTCATTTGACCAACTGGCAACCCGTCATTTCACACAGGAGAAAGGCCATTCACCTGCTCAGACAGTGGGAATGGATTCACTCGGTCCTCTCAACTGAAGGTACATCAGCAAGTTCACACTGGGCAAGGCCATTCACCTGTTCTGTGTGCGAGAAAGGATTCAGTCAGTCTTCCCACCTGCGGACACACCTGTCAGTTCACTGTGGGCAAAGGCTGGTGATCTGCTGAATTTCTGGGAAAGGATTCACTCAGTCATCTGACCTAATGGCACACCAGCGTGTTCACACTGGGGAGAGGCCGTTCAGCTGCTCAGTCTGTGGGAAGAGATTCACTCAGTCATCCCACCTGCAAAGTCATCAGCGAGTTCACACTGGGGAGAAGCCGTTCATCTGCTCAGTCTGTGGGAAGAGATTCACTCGGTCATCCACCCTACTGGTACATCAGCGAGTTCACACTGGGGAGAAACCGTTCACCTGTTCAGAATGTGGGAAGAGATTCACTGATTCTTCCACCCTACAGAAGCATCAGCGAGTTCACACTGGGGAGAAGCCGTTCACCTGCTCAGAATGTGGGAAGGGATTCACTCAGTCATCCCACCTACTGGAACACCAGTCAGTTCACACTGGGGAGAAGCCATTCACCTGCACAGAATGTGGGAAGAGATTCAATCAGTCATCCAATCTACAGAGACATCATCGAATTCACACTGGAGAGCGGCCATTCACCTGCTCAGTCTGTGGGAAGAGATTCACTAATCCATCCACCCTTCTGAGTCATCAGCGAGTTCACACTGGAGAGAAGCCATTCACCTGCTCAGAGTGTGGGATGGGATTCACTGACTCTTCCACCCTACAGAGACATCAGCGAGTTCACACTGGGGAGAAGCTGTTCATCTGCTCAGAGTGTGGGAAGGGATTCACTCAGTCATCCAATCTACAGAGACATCATCGAGTTCACACTGGTGAGAGGCCATTCACCTGCTCAGAGTGTGGGAAAGGATTCACTGACTCTTCCACCCTACAGAGTCACCAGCGAGTTCACACTGGGGAGAAGCTTTTCATCTGCTCAGTCTGTGGGAAGGGATTCACTCGGTCATCCACCCTACTGGTACATCAGCGAGTTCACACTGGAGAGAAACCGTTCACCTGCTCAGAATGTGGGAAGAGATTCACTGATTCATCCACCCTACAGAAGCATCAGCGAGTTCACACTGGGGAGAAGCCATTCACCTGCTCAGAATGTGGGAAGGGATTCACTCAGTCATCCCACCTACTGGAACACCAGTCAGTTCACACTGGGGAGAAGCCGTTCACCTGCTCAGAATGTGGGAAGAGATTCGCTCACTCATCCAACCTACATAGTCATCAGCGAATTCACACTGGAGAGAGGCCATTCACCTGCTCAGAGTGTGGGAAGGGATTCACTCGGTCATCTCAACTACTGGCACACCAGCAAGTTCACACTGGGAAGTGGCCTTTCACCTGCTCAGAATGTGGGAAAGGATTCACTGAGTCATCCACCTTACTGGTACATCAGCGAGTTCACACTGGGGAGAAGCCGTTCACCTGCTCCGTCTGTGGGAAGAGATTCACTCGGTCAGCCAACCTACAGAGACATCAGCAAGTTCACACTAGGGAGAAGCCGTTCACCTGCTCAGTCGGTGGGAAAGGATTCACTCAGTCATCCCAAATACTGGAACACAAGTCAGTTCATAGTGGGGAGTGACCATTGTTATGAATCCCTAGGTTTTGTTTGATATGGACTGTCAGTCTGACTTGCAGCTTGTTTACATTGCTCGCAGCTTGTTTAGTTTTAACTGAGGACACAGACACTCAGAGTCAGGTGGAGACGGATGAAAAATGGAAGAATCGAAACCAGGGAACTAGTGGCCAAGGGTCACTGTTTGGAACTTTCCTTTGCCCACAAGGGTGGGCTAATTATCGATTCACCATACATCGAATGTGTGGCTGTCACCTCATTTAACACATAGGAGTGGATCTGATTTGGGATATCCTATGGAGACCACTTATGTGTTAACCCTTGCCTGGGTGTGATGTGGTCATTCATTTGAAGATGATACCCCTCATGACAAGTCACTTTCGGTGAAAATTCGTATGTAGATTTGTAAAGATGACGGATAAAATCTACAGCAACTGTTCTCTCATTTTAACACTGTGGAACCTGTAGAACAGACAGACGGACAGACGTACTTTATTTATCCTGAGGGAAATTGAGTTTCGTTACAGCCGCACCAACCAAAAATAGTGTAGAAATATAGCAATATAAAACCATCAATAATTAAATAATAATAAGTTTATCTTTGCAAGTGTAAATAAGTCCAGGACCAGCCTATTGGCTCAGGGTGTCTGACACTCCGAGGGAAGATTAGAAGAGTTTGATGGCCACAGGCAGGAATGACTTCCTGTGATGCTCAGTGTTACATCTCGGTGAAATGAGTCTCTGGCTGAATGTACTCCTGTGCCTAACCAGTACATTATGGAGCGGATGGGAGTCATTGTCCAAGATGGCATGCAACTTGGACAGCATCCTCTTTTCAGACACCACCGCCAGAGAGTGCAGTTACACCCCCAGAACATCACTGGCATAACAAATGAGTTTGTTGATTCTGTTGGTGTCTGCTACCCTCAGCCTGCTGCCCCAGCACACAACAGCAAACATGATAGCACTAGTCACCACAGCCTCGTAGAACATCCTCAGCATCGTCTGGTAGATGTCAAAGGACCTCAGTATCCTCAGGAAATAGAGACGGCTCTGACCCTTCTTGTAAACAGCCTGAGTGTTCTTTGACCAGTCCAGTTTATTGTCAATTTGTATGCCCAGGTATTTGTAATCTTCCACCATGTCCACACTGACCCCTTGGATGGAAACAGGGGTCACCGGTGCCTTAGCCTTCCTCAGGTCCACCACCAGCTCCTTAGTCTTTTTCACATTAAGCTGCAGATGATTCTGCTCGTACCATGTGACAAAGATTTCCACCATAGCTCTGTACTCGGCCTTATCTCCCTTGCTGTTTGACATAACAGTCTTCTCTCGACATTTACCCTGAATTACAAATATCTCTCTCATCACCTATTTTGTGGATGAACTGAACTTTCATACTTTACCATCTGAAGACTCCAAGTCTTGTTTCCCCCGAGCTCAATAGTTTGGGAGTTATATTTACACACATACATACACATAACACTGTTAATTGTTGTTTAACTTGCCTAAGTTACTATATTATAAGTGGATATAATTAGCATTGTGGTTTTCACATCAAAAACAGACTCCAGTAGTAGTCTATTGCTGCTGGTTCGTTTCTGAAGCATTACGGTTCATAACAAAATGGGGCCTGCATCTGGGATATGATCAAATTTGAGGATTGATTAATTATCGATTTCATTGGGGAAATCTCTTTTGATTTATTTCTGTGCAGAAAATTTGTTGATCGATGTCAGGAAGCGCCAACCTCTGAGGTATTAGAGGACGCCAGAAGGGTTGAGTTGTTGAGTATTGCTGAAAGGTTACATCTTGCTAAGGTGAAATTGACAATGAGGAGGGCACAGATGCAGAGGATAATAGCTGTACATTATGTTTCTGAGAGTGTGTTTAAAGTGGAGGAGTTGGAGGTGTTTCCTGAAAGTAAACAAGTGAGCTTGAGCTCCAGTACAAGTGAGAAAAATTAAAGATGGAGGCTGCGGAAAGGCAGAGGCAGTTTGAGGCTAGAGAGGCAGAAAAACAGACAGAAAATTGTCTCATAAAGTATAACAAAGGGGAAGGCTCAGCAAGCCTATTCTGCTTTGACAGTTGATGAAGCAGCTGATTATTTATACTGCACCAATCAGCACCACTGGGCTATAAACGTGCAGGAGCAGTGTGTGGTTCACTGCTTTGCTCAAAGACACTCACGCTGCCTTGGCTGAGGCTCGAAATCATGACCTTCAGATCGCTAGTTCAACACCTTAACCAGCTGGTCATGCACCACACATTATGACCTAGTGAAACAGGCTGTGCTCAGAGCTTATGAGTTGGTCCCAGAAGCATACAGGCAAAAGTTTAGACATTTGTAGAAATCTGTGAACCAGACGTATATGGAATTTGCTTATGAGAAATTTGTGTGTATTTCCTGCTGGTGCACATATAAAAATGTAAATGATGATTTTAACAGCTTGAAAGAGTTGGTTTTAATTGAAGAATTCAAAAAGTGCGTGCCTGATGACATAAAGATGTATTTAGATGGAAATGATGCTGCCACTATGCAGGAGTCTGCTAGATTAGCAGAACAGTTTGCTTTAACTCATAAGGTTATGTTTACCCTGAATAAGAGTTTCGAAAAGAGTAGCAGGGATAACCAGGGTAAACCAGAAATTAATGCTGGGATTTGTCAAACTTGTCAAGTTGTGGCTAAACCTAATCAGGTCATCCCAGTGGCCCCACTGCTAACTATTATGTGTACTGCATTCAGATTCCCAGAGGCAATGCCTCTCAGAAATATTAAAGCTAAAAATGTGTCGAAGGCTCTTACCGAGTTTTTTTTAACTTTATTCGATTTGCCTCAAGAAATCCAGTCTGATCGAGGAAGTAATTTTACATCTGGGTTATTCCAGCAGGTAGTTTATGAACTGGGAGCAAAACAAATTACATCATCTACATACCATCCGGAATCACAAGGGGCTTTAGAAAAATTTCACTCTACGCTCAAGACATGAAATGATCAAGACATACTGTGTTGAAAATGGAAACGACTAGGATGAAGGAATACATTTGCTTTTGTTCGCAGTAAGAGAGTCGGTTCAGGAATCATTGGGCTTTACTCCATTTGAACTCGTATTTGGTCGCAGAGTGAGGTGACCTTTGACCTTGTAAAAGGAGCGGTGGATTGCTGGGGATGTACATGTTAACTTGTTAGACTATGTTTTAAAGTTCAAAAATAAACTACACCAATTCTGTAGTCTAGCGAAACAAAACTTAAAGACTTCTCAAAACAAAATGAAGTGTTGATTTGATAAGCAAGGTTGCGAAAGAAAATACCAGGTGGGGGGATAAGGTGCTTGCCTTATGTTGACGAATCCACTTCAGGTGAAATTCAATAGACCGTATGAAATAGTCTCTCAATTTAATGATGTGAATTATGTTATTACAACACACGACCGACATAAACTAACACAGCTGGTACACATAAATATGATAAAGCCTTATTTTGACAATCAGGCACCATCTGTGAGTGTTGTTGTCAAAATATATGAATCTGGCAACCCTGAGAATGAAACAATTGACTCGTCTGAGACTTTTCACAAGCCAAACATGGTCCCAGTTAGACTAATGAACTCCGATGTTCCAGAAAACATTGATAACAAGTTGTCTCATCTGCAGCCAAAGCAACAACAACAGCTGAAGGAATTAATTCTGAAGTTTAAAGATTTATTTCCCGATGTTCCCAGGCTAATCACGGTCTCAGTACATGATGCAGATATTGGTCAAGCCAAACCGATTAAACAACACCCATATCGCATGAACGTAGAAAATGTAAATTGGCTGAGCAATTGTTGTAAGTGTGGAAACAGATTCAGTAGGTCTCAGAGGCACTGATTATGGGAAGGTAAATGCAGTAACAAAAACAGATGCCTATCCTATCCCTAGGGCGGATGATTGCATCGATAAGGTTGGAATAGCTAATTTCTTACAAAGATTGATCTGTTGACAGGGTATTGGTGTGTTCCATTGACGGACAGAGGTAGAGAAAGTTCTGCATTTGTGACACCATCTGGGTTGTATGAATACAATGTTTTGCCTTTTGGAAAGAAAAATGCTCCAGGAACATTCCAGATAATGATTGATTTTGAAATTCGAGGGTTGGAACACACAGATGCCGATATTGATGACTTAGTCACAGGGAGTGACACTTGGGAAGAGCATATCTCTGCAGTAGAAAAGCTGTTTGACAGGCTTCGCAGGCCAGCCTTACAGTTAACTTGGCTAAGAGTGAATATGGCCATGCCTCTGTGACCTGTCTTGGCTATGTTGTAGGTCAAGGCAAGTTGGCTCCTGTTCAGGCAAAAGTCCAGGCAATTTCTCAAGTTCCTATTCTGACTGCTACGAAGGCTCTTAGAAGATTTCTGGGAATGGATGGATATTATCGTAAGTTCTGTAAGAACTTTGCTGCTATTGCTCTTCCTCTGATTAATCTCCTGAAGAAGGGTGAAAAGTTTGTTTGGACTGAACCTTGTCAGGAGGCATTTGATCGATTGTTATCAGTATTTGAGATTAGGCCAATCAATGTAGTATTCTGAGCAAATTTAATTAGCAGATTGGAGCTGTGGGTGGCGACATAAGTCATGGGTGCACAGAAAGTAAATGACAGGGCAAAAGAGACAACCCTGTGGGTTATGTGTCCTGAGGGTCAGCGAGACAGAGGAGATGGAGCCCACTCTTACCACCTGCCGGCGATCTGACAGGAAGTCCAGGATCCAGCTACACAAGGCAGGGTGAAGGCCGAGGTCTCTGAGCTCCTTGTCGATACTTCATGCCTTTGTATGGCTACTGCTCTGCCCATGACTGCAAGGAACTGCAGAGAACTTTGGAGAGCAGAGAACATCAGAGAAACAAGCCTCCACTCCATGGACTCTCCCTACACTTCCCCTCCCTCGGAAAAGCAGGCTATGTACTCAAAGATCCTCACAACCTGGACATTCTTGCTGCAAACCCGCTGCCACATTGGCAGAGAGATACAAAAGCCTTAAAGGTGTACCTGGTGTACAACCAGGCTGAAGGATGGCTTCCTGTCTGCAGTTATAAGCCAAATGAAAGATAAAATAGACTCGGCCTCACAATGCAACGCGACGTGACCCTGCACCATATGTCTATCTGCACTGCACTTTCTCTGCAGCCATAATGCTTTGTTACAGTTATTTTTTTGTTGTATATGAGCTCAATAAACTGTGTAATGTATCGATCTGTGTGGATGGTACATCAGGCAAGATTTTCACTGTAGCTCAGTACGTTATGAGAATAAACAAATTCCCCACTTTAATTGTGTGGAAATATTAGACAGACAGAGCTTCTGCTCCGGAACCACAGAAGGAAACTGACCTGTTGTCATTTCTGTGGAAAGCAAATATATGGAAGATGCTTCAATCTCACATTACGATCTGCAGTAAATGGAATCAGGTGACCGGTGGTGGGTCTCCCATATTAATATCAGAATCAAGTTTAATAGCACCGGAATATGCCATGAAATTCGTTGTCTCTGCGGTAGCAGTAGAACCTAATTCTTAACAAAAGATTTTAACAATTGTGATTTAAAATAAGTATATATATATAGTACAAAAATAGAAAAAAAATGTAATAAACTATTCTAATTGTGTGGAACTATTTGATCCGGATCTCACTGCGTTGTCTGAAGGGGACAAAGGTGAAGCTACACGGACACGTAGAGCAGTGACCCGCAAATGCTGCAGATCTGCAGAAAAACGTGAACAGGAAACGGGATCAGGTGACGGGTGGAGGGACTCCGACCTGAACCGATGACTCTGCTCCTCTCCCCTCACACACTGCCCGACCCATCCGCCGCATTCCCCACATTATTCCATATTTACACCAGATACATGTCTACTTTTCCACACCATATCTACCCCGATCCCTTTCCCTCCACCCCCAGGTCACAGAGTCACGGGCTCGATTCCCATTCCCTTTTTCAGAGACTGGGATCCCTGATTCAACCGGTAAAGATGCTTTGCATTTCGATGTGTTCACCTCTCAGTCCTCGACTCTCTAAATGACATTTAGAGTTATCACATTTGATCTTTCTTCAGGTTATGACCCCACCGCTCCAGGGATCAGTCAGGTGAATCTTCATTGCACTCTCTATAACAAATACTCTCTAACCTCTTTGTTCATCCTCTATGGAATTAATTTCCATCTTCTGCAGCCCCGTGTTGCCCCCACCACTCACCTCCCACCCTTGTCACTATTTTCACCTTCCACCTCCCCCCTCACCTGGATCCACCTCTCACTCCCAAGCTCTTGCCCCATCCCCACCCCTCACCTCTTTTCTCTGACTATTTCCCGTCCACTCTCAGTCCAGAGGGAGGGTCTCGGCGCGAAATGTTGACGGTCCATTTCCCTCCACAGATGCTGTCCGACCCACTGAGTTCCTCCGGCAGTTTGTTCTTTGGTCTGTATAACCCGTGTTAATATGGGGAGCGGGATTTTACACCATATTGCAGGGCTAGGGTTAATGGACTTTTCGGTGAGACAAAAACATTAATCACGGAATCCAGTGTTGTGAGATGTAAAGTCCCCTGTTATGTGTCCGGCTGTGCCGTGTTAGTGGAATGGGCAGCGTGGTGTTTGTCTCGATTCGGGTCACAACACCAGAATTGCCAGCGGGGTCCACACACATTGTATTAGTCAACAGAAAACCTCTCGTCCCTGCAGTCTTTGTCTCCTGGTAAACTCAACACCCTGACAGTATGGACCATAGATACCCCTTCCTCTCAGAGTCAGGGAATCACTCAGACAGCTGATCGCTGAGAGGAATTATATTTATTGGTCATTAAAGTTCGCCCAGATTCGTTTGGACGGATTTGATGTGGAGTTCGGGGTGTCACAGTGAAAGGGCCGGACGGCCGAACTCTCTCCGTTGTCCAAACATCCTTCCAGGTGAGGCGACACTTCACCTGTGAATCTTCCGGGGTCGCCCATTGTGTCCGCTGCTCCCGATGCGGTCGCCTCTACACTGGTGACACCGGCTCCTCCGCAGTTGTGTCGGGTAGGAATGTTTTATAACGGGTGTCGATATTTTTCTACCCTTTTGTGCGGGATTGGTGGGTTTTGGGGGTTGATGATCGGGATGCCGTCCTTTTTGATGCGGGGGGTGTGGAGGGAGTTTCATTTTTTTTCTCTCTGAACGACTTTCATGCTTTCTTTGTTTCGTGCTTCTCTGGAGAAGAAAAAAACTCAGCGTTATTTATGAATACCTGCTTTGGTAATAAATTAACCTTTGAACTATCCACTCCGAGCGGGACTTCCCGATGTCCAAACATTTCAATTCCGATTCCCATTCCCGTTCTGACGTGTCATCCCATCCCTTGCCAAGTTGAGGCCACCCTCAGGGTGCAGGATCAGCAACTTATATTCCGTCTGGGTGCCCCCATCAACCTGATGGCATGAATATCGATTTCCCCCTCCGGTGAACAAATTTACCTCACACCCCTCCCTCCCACTCCCTCTCATCCTCTCTGTCTTTGTACGTCCTCTCACCTGCTTATCACTTCATTCTGGGTCCACTGCTCCATCCCTTTCTCAATATATTGAAGTGTACCTGTGAGTGTCGATACTCAAAATATCCTCACACGTCAGGTGTTACATGGTTCGAACTTTGTACATCCTGTTCAGTGTTTAAATATATAAAAAGTTAAAGAAGCTTGAATCTTTACATAAATTATTATCGCAATATACGAATAGAAAATATTGTATTGTGGAAGTGGCAAATGTTAATGGGAGGAGGTCAACCATTTGGGAGGTTTGGAAATGCATTTCATCTCGTTCATTGCCTCACTAAATTACTCTTTTTCCTGTCAACACAAAGAGAAAAAGAGCCTCTTTTCAATCAACTACAGTTGGTGGAGCGAGGCCAAGGAGTTAATCAGCTACTAATGATATGAAATGACGTAAAACTAGCTTGTAGCCTAGAATTTTTTTTTTTCCATTTGGCTTCCAAAACAAAACTAAATTTATCCAGGTGTAGAAGAGGATTTTGGATGATTACCTTGAATATTTCATCAAAATCAGGCCGAAGATGAGCGAGCAGTGAATTTTTGTTTCATTATTTTCGACTCTTAAACATAGGTTTCGATGCTCATTCCGTGCTTAATATAGCTCCTTCCTGGTATCCAATGGTACAAATTGGAAAGAGCGGAAAAATGCTCGCATTTGTGTACAGGTATTCCCCAGCTTCCTTGGATAACGGGTCGAGTGAGAAGGAATTTCACAAGTACCTAAATTAAAAACAGTCACAGCTCCAGGATTTCACCAAAAACGATCAAATATCCTAATGTTATTAGTGGTATTTTTCCCCACCAGCCAACAACCCCGCTTCCGTAAAATTCCCTCTATTTAATATCCGGGGTTGTTAAATTCCGTGCTTGTTTATTTTGACTTTTTTACAGAGGTGTCGGCGCGGCGCTCCGGTGAGCTTTGCTAGCACTGCACCCCTGAATGTATGAGACAGTACAGTGTTAAATGCAAAATCCTGAACAGTGTCGATGATCAGAGGGATCTTAGACTCCAAGTTCATCGCTCCCTGAAAGAGACTGCACAGATTGATCGGGTGGTTAAGAAGACAAATGGCACAGTTGTCTTTATTAGTTGAAGCACTGAGTTCAAAAGTCATGAAGTTGTGTTGCAGCTTTGTAAAACTAGATAGACCACATCTGGAGTGTTTCATACAGTTCTGGTCGCTCCCATTCTCGGAAGGATGTCGGGGCTTTGGAGAGGGCGCAGAAGAGGTTTACCAGGACACTGCCTGGATTAGAGAGCATGAGCTATAACGGGAGGCTGGACAAACTTGTGTTGTTTTCTCCAGAGCGGCGCAGGCTGGGGTGAGACTTGGTGGACGTTTATAAGATTACGAGAGGAATAGATAGAGTGGACAGAGGGTATGTTTTTTCCTGGGGGTTTGAAATGTCTGACACATTTAAGGTGAGAGGAGATGTGAGGCGCATCTGTTTATTTCCACAGAATGCTGGGAAGCTGGAGTCTATGCCTGGGGTGTTATACCCCACCGGTCACGTGATCCCATTTGCCCCTCCCATTTAACCGCAGATGTAACAATCTCTTTGTGCATGTTCACAATCTCCAGGTGGGTGGTCACGCATCCTCCATGTTGTGTTGGGAAATCTGATGTTGGCCACTGAGTCCCGTTAACTTCCCCCGAACTCGCCTCGCTTCCTGAGGCTCCTCATATTTGTCCTGGAGCTTTATGGCGGTTGTGTCTTCTCCCGGACTGGGGTGGGTGAGAAAGGAGAACGTCCCAGATTGTGGGGATCTTTGATTTCACTGACTGCTTTACCGAGGGACTGGGAAGTCTCGGGGGGAAGATGGTTTCTGTGATGTGCTGATCTGGATCCAAAGGTCTTACCAGTTCCTCGCAGTCACGGGCAGAGTAGTTACCATGCAAAGCATGAAGTGTCCGGATGCGAAACTTTCTACGGTGTGTTGATAAAAATTTTGGTGAGGGTCAAAGTATATCTGGCAAAGTTCTTGTTATTTTTGCTAATTCTGTCATTTTAGAATCTTTTATACAATAGTATGTACTATTCATTCAGTACCTATGTGTTGCTGGAGGACCATCAGTGATTGTCCTTGATCCCTTCTCCCACCTGGTTCCATCTGCTCATCTTGTTCAACCTCTGTCCAGTCTCCTCACACCACCCAACCCCGCTTCAGTGATATACATCAACCATCTGGGTCATCCTCAGTCCACCTTGTATCCCACCTCCTCAATGTTATATATCAGCAAACTTTCTTCCAACCCTTGTCTTCATTGTGAAGTGTTCTTTTGTACCTTTGGCCTCGCTGAGTCATTTCCAGAATCGGTTATTGTTAGCTGGAATGCCAGAGGGTCATCAGGTCCCAGTTGTGTTGTGCATTGGTGTGGAGGTGCTAGTTTATGAACAGTGACGGGCTGACACACTGCAGCATTTTACTGGCAGCAAAGAGTACTGGGAGAGTTGGTGCTTGGGCTCTAATCCTGTGATTGGCATTCCAGGCAAATGAAACTGCTGGTGTTTTGGCTTTGACTTTGGTTTGAGCTTCTACAGAAGGGGCTGGGTGCTCGTCCTGCAATGAAGCAGAAATTTCGAGCAGCTGGACATTGTTTGTGGTGAAATCCTAGATTGCACTACCCAGTGTAAGATGTGGGGACGATGTGTCAGACTCTCGGGGTCGGTGAGTGGCAGGTTCAGCTGTGTGAGTCTGTGAGGTTGGGTCCTGGGAGATCACGGTTTTTGATCCAGGTAAAGTGGACCCGGGATTGAGCTGCTTGGGCTTGTGAGGTGTTGATCGAGTATTTCTGGTCTGGGATCAGATGTTTGTTTCTGGAGTTCCTTTGGAAGCAATGACTCCCTATCTGAGGAGAGCATGAGTTCCCATTCCATCCCTCACAGGGAGAGGCTGTGAGTAAATGGGCTGTTCCGTGTTTACAACAGTAGAAATAGACCCTGAGTTTGGTGTTCAAACTGTGTTTGGAAATCCCCCCCCCCCCCTCACTGTCACACAGTGGAAATCAGGCAGCTGTGCTAAAGATCTGCACTAAAAACTGAAAATATTTGAAGTCATTCTGATGAAATGTTATTAATTGAATTGTATTGTAAGCTGTTCCTTACTTGCTGAGTGTTTCTGGTAATTCCAGTTTCTTTTTATTTCTTGGTTTATATTTCATGAAATGGACCTGTCTTAACCTGGAAATGAAATTGGCTGTGATAGTTTGTAGGCCTCCGTTAGAGTCTCTGCAAGGCTCCCCTCTCCACGCCACCGATGTTGTCCAAGGGAATGCCATTAGGACCCATACAGCTTGGCACCGGTGTCGTCACTCAAGGACACACAGGCAACCTCTGCCAAGGCTCGAACTAGCAACCTTCAGATCTCTAGACAAAAGCCTTAACCACTTGGCCACGTGCCAACACATGTGATAGTAGAACAGTAAAGAAAGCACAACGTTTCCCTTTAAATTATCCTGGTACCAATTTGTCCGTTATTCCTGGAAATGTGTTCAGTAGAGTTGTTGCTAACAAGCTTTACATAAATAATCTCAGGAATGATCGGTGTTATGCATGAGGAGCATTTGATGGTTCTGGACCTGTGCTCGATGGAGTTCAGAGGGACGGTGGGGGTGGTGGAGGATGTATGGTTAAGTAAACCTACCAAATGCAGAAAAGCCTGGATACAGTCGACATGGAGAGGATGTTTCCATTAGACTGAGAGTCTGTGATCTGACAGAGTCTCAGAATAAAGATGCTTCCCCTTAAAACTCAGATGAAAAAAAAAATTTGGCCAAAAGATGTCTGATCTGTGGAATTTGTTGCCACAGAGGTTGGCTGAGGCTGCGATTTGGGTATATTTATGACAGAGATTAATATATTCATGATTGCTAAGTAGCTTCAGGGTTACAGGAGGAAGACAGGAATATGGTGTTGGAATAAAAATCAGCCGTGGTTGAGTGGTGGGTTGAGTAGATCGAATCATCTAATTCTGTTCCTGTGTCTTATGTCTTACCGTGACTGAATGATGGCTCCTTCTTATCCCATATCATTCTGTGACATGTGAGGGACAATAAAAGATTGTTCACTGAGATCATTAAATCTGCCTTCAACGTTTAAATTTCAGTGAGTTTTGTTCTTAGTAACATTAAGCAGAAATGTTTAGTTCTCCTTTTCATTATTAATGTGCTTCATTGTCTCTCTGGTTAAAGTTAGACCTGTGGTGAGAGATTTATTTGAAGAAATACCCCAACTGGAGGCAAACCACGACTGAAGACGAGGGAACAGCAACAAGTGAACCAGCACGAGGACTGAGAGCTTCAACTGGAGAGAACCCATCTGACTCAGAGATTCCAGTGATTCAGTCGGGAGAAAGTTTGGTGAGTCTCATTTACTCAAACACTGGTCCTTTAGACATTACATACCTGTACAAAGGAAGGTAGGAAATAGTTGGAGTGAGACCGAATGTGCCCAGAAGTACCAGTTATGCCTCTGTCAGACCCAGTTGCAATCACTCCAGGTCTGGTAATGTGCTTCCAGCAGCCCAGCCCTTTGAAACCACTCCCATTCCCTCACAGTGGTTACTCAGTTCAAGATCTTGCATCCTCTGATGTAGCTTTTGGTCAGTTCTGAGTGGGGAGAGGGAAAGAGAGGGGAGTATTTATGCTGACTGTCTTTCAAAAACAGTATTTGTTTGAACTTGCTGCAAACTCTCTACCCATACCCTGTACTTTCTCAAGTACATAGATGACAAGTAGCAATGGGCGTAACCCCAGAAAACGTCATTAAGCACGGGACTTGAGTCCAAGAAACAGCCTCTCACCATCACCCTGTGCCTCCTACCACCCAGCCATTCCCAGACTCTGGGACTCTGTAACAAACTCAATGTTAACAGGAAGATTAGTCAGTGATTAAGATGAAGAGAGACTTGTGGCCTCCTGAAAGGACACGTGAGCTGAACTGTCTGATCCTGTGGACCACATCCACCCTCTTTGACAACGTAATTTACCCCTTGCCCATCCACCCAGGTCATGTTGCATCTGATAACCCACAGTACCCCAACCACCCTCCGTCCTGCCAGTGCCCACACACCCTTCTAACCATTCACCCTACACCAACACATAGAAGGCTCCCTTCACCCATGTCCACCCTCCCAGCTTGGGGAACCAGAGCAAACTGATCACGCGATCCTGACTCAGTGCAAAACTAAAACCAGGGATGAAAGACTGGAGAGCCCAGAGCCTCCAGCTGTCCGGCTCGGTCCCGGCCCTTTCCCACTGTAACCGGCCCTTGATTTACACAAACCCGAGATCAACACCCTCCTCACCGCCATCTGAACAGGAGAAACACCCGTATCAGCTGGGGTGACCTGCAGTTTGTCCCCGTATGTGTAAAAACTCCCCGCTGTCAGATATGGAGACCAGAATCGTATGCGGTAAAACCATATAACAATTACAGCATGGAAACGGGCCATCTTGGCCCTTCTAGCCGGTGCTGAACGCTTACTCTCACCTAATCCCACTTACCTGCACTCTGCCCATAACCCTCCATTCCTTTCCTGTACATATACCTATCCAATTTTTTTTAAATGACAAAATCGAACCTGTCTCTACCACTTCCACTGGAAGCTCGTTCCACACAGTTACCACTCTCTGAGTAAAGAAGTTACCCCTCGTGTTACCCCCTAAACTTTTGCCCCTTAACTCTCAACACATGTCCTCTTGTTTGAATCTCCCCTACTCTCAATGGAAAAAGCCTATCCATGTCAACTCTGTCTATCCCGTCATAATTTTAAATACCTCTATCAAGTCCTCCCTGAACCTTCTACAGTCCAAATAATGAAGACCTAACTTGTTCAACCTTTCTCTGTAACTTGGGTGCTGAAACCCAGGTAACATTCTGGTAAATCTCCTCTGTACTCTATTGACATCTTTCCTATAATTCAGTAACCAGAACTGTATACAATACTCCAAATCTGGCCTCGCTAATGTCTTCTACAATTTTAACATCACATCCCAACTCCAATACTCAATGCTCTGATTTATAAAGGCCAGCATACCAAAAGCTTTCTTCACCACATGAGATTCCACCTTCAGGGAAATATGCACCATTATTCCTAGATTTCCTCACACTGTCTACAAGCTTTCTCTATTTGTGAACTAACCTCTTCTCTCCTAGTCTCTTCAATTTGATTCCCACCCCCACAACCATTCTAGTTTAAAGTCTCCCCAGTAGCCTTCACAGATCTCCCCATCAGGATATTGGTCCCCTTGGGTTTCAAGTGCAACCCGTCCTTTTTGTACAGGTCACTCCTGCCCCAAAAGAGGTCCCAATGATCCAGAAACTTGAATCCCTGCCCCTGCTCCAATCCCTCAGCCACACACTTATCCTCCACCTCATTCCATTACTACTGTCACTGCCGCGTGGCACAGGCAGTAATCCCCAGATTACTACCTTTGCGGACCTTCTTCTCAACTCCCTTCCGAACTCCCCATATTCTCCTTTCAGGACCTCTTCCCTTTTCCTACCTATGTCATTGGTACCTATATGTACCACGACCTCTAGCTCCTCAGCCTCCCACTTCAGGATATCATGGACGTGATCAGAAACATCCATGGCACCAGGGAGGCAAACTACCATCCGGGTCTCCTGACTGCGTACACAGAATCGCCTATCTGACTCCTTAACTATTGAGACCCCTATTGCTACTGCCTTCTTCTTCCTTTCCCTACCCTTCTGAGCCACAGGGCCGGACTCTGTGCCGGAGGCACGGCCGCTGTTGTTTCCCCCAGGTAGGCTGTCTCCCCCCCCAACAGTACTCAAACAGGAGTACTTATTGTCAAGGGGTACAGCCACTGGGGTACTCTCTAGTACCTGACTCTTCCCCTTCCCCCTCCTAACCATGACCCATCTGTCTGCCTCCCATGGCCCTGGTGTGACCACCTGCCTGTAACTCCTCTCCATCAACTCCTCGCTCTCCCTGACCAGACGAAGGTCATCGAGCTGCATCTCCAGTTCCCTGGCTCAGTCCCTCAGGAGCTGCAGCTCGGCGCACCTGGTGCAGATGTGAACATCCGGGAGGCTAGGAGACTCCGGGACCTCCCACATCCGACACCGAGAACAGCAAGCTGCCCTCACACTCATAATTCCCAGCATGGAACCGTAAACCCACGGTGGATTTGTCCGATGACTTGTGAACATATGTGATTAATGACCCTGCAACTGGGGACTGAATAATTAGTTCATCTAACAATTCAAATCATATACACCAATCTCCTTGCCTTTCTCACTCACCCCTAGCTACTTACCCCATTTCCCTCACCACACCCTCCTCACAGTTCCTCTTCCTCATAGGGCCTTCTACTTCAGCCCTCCCTTCTTGCTCCCTCTCAATCATCCTTGCTTCGTCCCCACCTCTCCCCTCCCCCTTCCCTCTTCTCTATCCACCTGTTACACTGCTACTCAACCAGTCTCCCACTCTCTTTCACCCCTTTCCTCACGCTCTGCTTCTCTATCACCACTCTCTCTACTCTATTAACAAATCGTACTCCCCTCTCGTCTCTCTTCATCTCTTCACTCTCTCATGCCTCTCTTCATTTCTCTCACACTCTCTCCCGTTCTCCCCTTCTATCCCCTCTGTTTCTCTTACTCTTCCATTCTCTCTTCCATCCCTCAATCGCTGTCCCTACCCCTATCACCCACCATCTCACTCGCCATCTCAGTCACCCTCTACCTTCCCATCTCGTCCTCTCTCACGCACCTTCTCACCTCACTCAATCTCATCTCTCTCAATCACTCACCTCCACCACTCTGCAACCTCCTCCATTTCCAGCTCTCTCCCTCTCTATCTATCTCTCTCCCTACATCCCACAAATCCTCTCTCAAACACTCTCCCTGCTGGCTCCCGTATCCCACATTGTCTTCCCCTCTTTTCTCTCCCCCTAAATCTACCACTCACCCCTCGCGTTCTCCCTCTTCGCTCCCTGTCAGTCCCACTCCTCCTCCCTGTCACACCCTGCGCTCTCCACCCCATCCCATACAGTGGTATGCAAATGGCTGGGCACCACTGGTCAAACTTCCTGTTACTGTGAATAGTTAAGTGAGTAGAAGGTGAACTGGTCTCCAAAAGTCATAAAATTAAAGACAAAACATTCTTTTCAACATTTTAAGCAAGATTAGTGTATTATTAAAAACACAAAATGCTGGCAGAACACAGATGCCAGACAGCATCTATGGGAGGAGGTAGTGACAATGTTTCGGGCTGAAACCCTTCATCAGGAGTTTAGTGTATTATTTCTGTTTTGTACAATTTTAGAGTGGGGAAAAAAAGGAAAGGAGCACCAAGGAAAAGTCTGGGCACCCCAAGAGATTTGAGCTCTCAGTTAAATTTTACCAAGGTCTCAGACCTGAATTAGCTTGTTAGGACAATGGCTTGTTCACAGTCATCGTTAGGACAGGCCAGGTTATGCAAATCGCAAAGCTTTATAAATACCCTGACTCCACAAACCTTGTCCCAACAATCAGCAGCCATGGGCTACTCTAAGCGGCTGCCTAGCACTCTGAAAGTTAAAGTAATGGATGCCCACAAAGCAGGAGAAGGCTATAAGAAGATAGCAAAGCGTTTTCAGATAGCCGGTTCCTCAGTTCGTAATGTAATTAAGAAATGGCAGTTAACTGGAACGGTGGAGGTCAAGTTGATGTCTGGAAGGCCAAGAAAACTTTCCAAGAGAACTGATCGTAGGATTGCTAGAAAGGCAAACCAAAACCCCCATTTGACTGTAAAAAGACCTTCAGGAAGATTTAGCAGCCTCTGGAGTGGTGGTGCACTGTTCTACTGTGCAGCAACACCTGCACAAACATGACCTTCATGTAAGAGTCATCAGAAGAAAACCTTTCCTGCGTCCTCACCACAAAATTCAGCATCAGAGGTTTTTCTGACATTGAGGGAGAGGTTGTTTTCTTGACACCAGACAGATGTTGTTCAGAGCTCAGACAGAGTCAGCACCAAATGCTTGAGCATGGTGCGATGAATGTGTTGAGCTGTGGAAATCACGATGCAAGAAGCATCATAGGAAAGCCAGATGAGCCCAGGGCATGGAATTGTGATATCGTAGGCATTACTGGGAATTGGTTGCACCCAACAGTCTGAGGGATGTAGAGGAACAAATTTGTAGAGAGTTCACAGACTACACCAAGAACCAATAGTTGATATAGTAAGTGATTTTAACTTTCCATATATTGACTGGGACTCTCATACTGTAAAAGGACTAGATGAGGTCGAGTTTGTCAAATGAGCCTTAATCAGTACGTAAAACATCCGGCGTAGAAGTGTGCAATAAGCTGTTGGGAAACGATCCAGGGCTGGTGACAGAAATTAGTGTATGGGAACACTTTGTGTCTAGTGATCATAATGCCATGAGATTCCAAGAAAATATGGAAAAACAGAGGCCTGGACCTCTCTTGAGATTTTAAATTGGAGAAATATCAATTTTATGGTATTTGCAAGGATTTGACAGGTGTGGACTGGGACAGGCTGTTTTCTGGCAAAGGAGTACTTGGTGAGTGGGAGTTCTTCAGAAGTGAAATTTTGAGGGTGTAGAGTTTGTATGTGCCTACCAAAATAAAAGGTGAAAGGTAACTGGTGCAGGGAACCTTTGTTTTCAAGAGATATCGAGGCCCTGGATATTTTGTTCCTCTAAATTCTTCAGGCTGTTGGGTGCTACCAAGACACATTAATGACTACAATATTATATTTCCACACCCTGAGCTCATCTGACTTTCTTTAGTTGTCCTCTCCTGGTTTCTAAAAGCTTATTTGTCCTCTCTTTGGCTTTTTTGTTGGTTTTGGGTTCTCATTTCAGCCACGGTTGAGTCCTCCTGCCTTTCCAATGCTTCCACTTCGTTGGGATGTAGTGATCACTCAGGTCCCGAGTTGCTCCCAGAAACTCCATCCATTGCTGCTCCATCGTCACTCCTACCAGATTCCCCTTCCAGTCAGGTTTGGCCAGCTTCTCTGTCACAGAAATGTGGAGAAGGTCAGAACAGAAACATGCCCACTCTGGACAAACAGAATGGTGACCTATACGGGACTCAAAATAGATGGGGGAGGTTTTAAATAGTTGTTTTGCATCCGTATTTGCTCAGGAGATGGACACAGAGTCGATAGAAGTGAGACAAATCAGCATCAACTTCATGGACCCTGTACAGATTACAGAGGTGGAGGTGTTTGCTGTCTTAAGGCAAATTATCATGGATCAATCCCCAGGGCCTGACAAGTTGTTCCCCAGGACCCTGCGGAAGACAAGTGCAGAAATTGTGGGGGCCCAAGCACAGATATTTAAATCATCCTTAGTGACAGGTGAGATACTGGAGGATTGGAGGACAGCCAAGGTTGTTCTGCTGTTCAAGAAAGGCTCTAAGGATAAATGAGAAAACTTTATGTTAGTGAGCTTGACATCAGTAGTGGGAAAGTTATTAGAACATATGTGCAGGAACCGGATATGTAAATATTTGGATAGATGTGGACAGATTAAGGATAGACAGCATGGTTTTGTGCATGGTAGGTCATGTCTAGCCAATCTTATAGAGTCTCTGGAGAAAGCTATCAGGAAAGTGGATGAAGGCAAGGCAGCTGATGTTTTCTACATGGGCCCACACTTGACAAAGTCACATATGGGAGGTTGGTTCAGTCACTCAGCATTCAAGATGAGACAGTCAATTGGATGAGGCAATGGTTTTGGGAAAGGTACACTGCAACCGGAGTTTCTCCGGTTAGCGGACGATTTCCCTCCGTGCCTCTCTGGCGTCGTGGGGGTACGCTGCAACCGGAGTTTCTCCGGTTAGCGGACGATTTCCCTCCGTGCCTCTCTGGCGTCGTGGGGGTACGCTGCAACCGGAGTTTCTCCGGTTAGCGGACGATTTCCCTCCGTGCCTCTCTGGCGTCGTGGGGGTACGCTGCAACCGGAGTTTCTCCGGTTAGCGGACGATTTCCCTCCGTGCCTCTCTGGCGTCGTGGGGGTACGCTGCAACCGGAGTTTCTCCGGTTAGCGGACGATTTCCCTCCGTGCCTCTCTGGCGTCGTGGGGGTACGCTGCAACCGGAGTTTCTCCGGTTAGCGGACGATTTCCCTCCGTGCCTCTCTGGCGTCGTGGGGGTACGCTGCAACCGGAGTTTCTCCGGTTAGCGGACGATTTCCCTCCGTGCCTCTCTGGCGTCGTGGGGGTACGCTGCAACCGGAGTTTCTCCGGTTAGCGGACGATTTCCCTCCGTGCCTCTCTGGCGTCGTGGGGGTACGCTGCAACCGGAGTTTCTCCGGTTAGCGGACGATTTCCCTCCGTGCCTCTCTGGCGTCGTGGGGGTACGCTGCAACCGGAGTTTCTCCGGTTAGCGGACGATTTCCCTCCGTGCCTCTCTGGCGTCGTGGGGGTACGCTGCAACCGGAGTTTCTCCGGTTAGCGGACGATTTCCCTCCGTGCCTCTCTGGCGTCGTGGGGGTACGCTGCAACCGGAGTTTCTCCGGTTAGCGGACGATTTCCCTCCAAGCCTCTCTGGCGTCGTGGGCAACCGCGTACGAGGCAAGTTACAGCAGAGGTTCCAAAGAAATCAGCAGCCCGTAACCCGGCATGGATGGAAAGTGTGCAGGGGAGCCGGCTGGATTCAAATTCAGGTTCATCCTGAAGTCCGGCACTGTTACAACCAGCCAGATCCGGAGATTTTTTTCCAATATTTTTATTGATTGTGTGTATATATATAAACTATCAAAAATGATAAAATGGTACCAAATACCGTATATTAGAAACACACTTATAATCATGAATACCCTATATTCATGTAAATTGACTTAAATCATAATATTGAAATCTTCTAATTTTATCATTATACAAAAAAAATCTAATCCGCTACCAACAAAAAGCTGCTTGGTAAAAAAAAGAAAAAAAAAGAAAAACGTCCTTATCATTATAAAGAAATAGATGATAATATGAGCCAACAGCCGTACGTAACAACAAATCAAATGCTTTGAAAATAATTCAAAAATGGTCCCCATTATGTTTGAAAGTCTTTGATTCAGAAATTGAACACCAAATCTTTTCGAAATTTAAGCATGACGTAACATCACGTAGCCACTGATCAGGTATGTCCAAAATCATATCTTGCCCTCCAACAATACCAAATAAGGCAGTCAAAGGATTAGGCTTAAAATTAACTTTAAAAAGTGCAGAAAAGCTTTGAAATACTTCCTTTCAGTACTTTTGAAGACTCGGCCATATCCGAAACATAAGAATCAATGAAGCTAATCCATAGTTGCATCTGTCACAATAGGGAGACATATCCAAATAAAAATGAGAGAGCTTATCCTTAGTCATATGGGCCCTATGGACTACTTTAAATTGTGGGAGGGAATGGCAGGCATATAACGATGAAGTATTAACCAATTTATAAATTTCATTCCAGGTTCCTCAGAGATTGAAGTCTGCAAATCTTGTTCCCAGAGATTTTTAATTTTGTCTAAAGGAACATTTCTCATTCTCAACAGCATGCCATAAATATTGGATATTGAACCATTCTGAAAAGGTTTCAGATTAAAAATTACATCTAATAAATTCTTATCTGGACTTTTTGGAAATGTATGCAATTGAGACTGCAGAAATTCCCTAATTTGCAGTTAAAAAAAAAAGTTTTTTGGTAAGCTATATTTAGCTGACAATTGCTCAAGCGAAAAGATTTCCTCCAACTAACAAATCCTGGAAGCATTTAATACCCAGTCTATCCCATTCTTTAAAAACTACATCGATCAAAAAGGTTTAAAAAATAGCTAGAAAAAATAGGACTTGATAGAGAATGTCTCATTAAAACAAAATATTTTCTAAATTGTATCCAAATCCTCAAAGTATGTTTAACTACCAAACTGTCAGTTAGTTTACTTAAAGATAAAGGAAGTGAAGATCCAAGAAGAGAAATAATAGAGAATTTATGAACAGAATTAGCTATAGAAACCCAAGCAGGACAGTCCTCATGATTAATATAGTATGACCAAAATGTGAGGTTTCCATATATTGCCTGCCCAGTAATAAAACATAAAATTTGGTAAAGCTAAACCTCCATTCTTTCTTGCTTTTTGAAAATGAAATTTATTTAGTCGAGAAAGTTTATGTTTCCATATATAGGAAGATAGGGTAGAGTCAAGAGAATCAAATAAGGATTGAGGAATAAAGACGGGTAAGGCCTGAAAAAGGTATATAAATTTAGGTAAGATTCATTTTAATAGAATTGATTTGGCCAATCAACGATAATGAAAGAGGCAATCATTTTGAAAGTGTCCGTTTAATGTAACCCGATAGAGTGAAAAAACTTCCTTTAAATAGTAGCTTATAAATCTTAGTAATTATTACACCAAAATAGGTTAATTGATTTCTTACAGTTTTAAAAGGAAGGTTAGTATGAATGGGTACCAAATTATTCAAAGGAAGAAGTTCAGTCTTATGTAAATTTAGATTATATCCTAAAAATTGGCTGAAACAAGAAAGTAAAGAAAGCACAGAGGTTTCGACCTTAGAAATATAAAGTAGTAGGTCATCGGCATAGAACAAAACTTTGTGAATAATACCTCTCCTTAATATCCCAGCGATACAGTGAGATTCTCTAAAGGCAATAGCTAAGTGTTCTAAGGCCAGATCAAAGATCAAAGGACTCAAAGGACAACCTCAAAGGACCAGACTGGATTTATTAAAGATCAATATTCTCATTTCACTATTTGTTGTTTATTAAATGTCATTTATTCTCCTTCTAAAGAGACATTGGAATGTGTGACATCCTTAGGTGCTGAGAAGGCCTTTGATTGGGTTGAATGGAATTATCTATTTAAAACATCAGAAAATTTAATTTTGGGCCTGATTTTATTCAATGGTTTAAATTCCTTTATTTATATCCTTCTGCTCGGGTTTTAACTAATCTCAGAATTACAAACCATTTATCTCCAATGTGGAACTAAACAAGGTTAGGAGATATTTACATGGCATTAAGTCTATGGCACTTTAAATTAATAGTACTTAAAAGAAAATCCCAGCTGTATGTCAACAAAAAAGCTACTTGCGTGAGAGTGTTTCAGTTACTGTGGGGCTAGGCACCCATGCCGCTCAGGGGGAACGGGGAATATTACCAATGGAGAGAGTCAAACTGAGCCAAGTAACAGACTGGAGATGGCAGAAATGCCCCATACTTATAGCGCATCAGAGAGTTTGATGGTCATTCCAGATACCAACACTTTGCCCAGTTAGAAGGTGATTTCTCTCTCCAACTTGGGTTGAACCACACTGTAACAGTGTGATATCAGATCACTCGTTGGCAACTCAAGTGAGCTCATCTGAAATGTTGTCCTTCACCCACTGATGAATTTTTAAATCTTTTCAGGTTAAAAATGACAAGGAATTTGTCAATGGAAATTCAAACACAGCACACCAGTTTTGCTGTCTCGCTCTAGATATTTAAGAAGTGGAGCGAGGGATTCACTCGATCATCCTTCCTGCTCAGACTGTGGAGAGGGATTCACTCGGTCATCTGACCAACTGGCACGCCCATCATTTTACACAAGGGAGAGGCCATTCACCTGCTCAGACAGTGGGAGTGCATTCACTCGGTCATCTCATCTGAAGGTATATCAGCAAGTTCACACTGGGCAAGGCCATTCACCTGTTCTGTGAGTGAGAAGGGGTTCAGTCGGTCTTCCCACCTGTGGACACACCAGTCAGATCACACTGGGCAAAGGTTGCTCATCTGCTGAATTTGTGGGAAAGTATTCACTCGGTCATCTGATCTAATGGCTCACCTGCGAGTTCACACTGGGGAGAAGCCGTTCACCTGCTCGGACTGTGGGAAGAGATTCACTCGGTCATCCCATCTGAAGGTACATCAGTTAGTTCACACTGGGGAGAGGCCATTCACCTGCTCAGACTGTGGGAAAGGATTCACTCGGTCATCTGATCTAATGGCTCACCAGCGAGTTCACACTGGGGAGAGGCCATTCACCTGCTCAGACTGTGGGAAAGGATTCACTCGGTCATCTGATCTAATGGCTCACCAGCGAGTTCACACTGGAGAGAGGCCATTCACCTGCTCAGACTGTGGGAAGGGATTCACTCGGTCATCCCATCTGAAGGTACATCAGTTAGTTCACACTGGGGAGAGGCCATTCACCTGCTCAGACTGTGGGAAAGGATTCACTCGGTCATCCCAACTGAAGGTACATCAGTTAGTTCACACTGGGGAGAAGCCATTCACCTGCTCAGTCTGTGGGAAGGGATTCACTGATCCATCCAAACTACAGAGACATCAGCGAGTTCACACTGGGGAGAAGCCGTTCACCTGCTCAGACTGTGGGAAGGGATTCACTCGGTCATGTAAACTGAAGTTACATCAGCGAGTTCACGCTGGGGAGAGGCCATTCAGCTGCTCAGTCTGTGGGAAGGGATTCACTCAGTCATCTGACCTACTGGTACATCAGCGAGTTCACACTGGAGAGAGGCCATTCACCTGCTACGAATGTGGGAAGGGATTCACTCGGTCATTTGAACTGAAGGTACATCAGAGAGTTCACACTGGAGAGAGGCCATTCACCTGCTCAGACTGTGGGAAGAGATTCACTCTGTCATCTACCCTACTGGTACACCAGCGAGTTCACACTGGGGAGAAGCCATTCACCTGCTCAGAATGTGGGAAGGGATTCACTCGGTCGTTTGAACTGAAGGTACATCAGAGAGTTCACACTGGAGAGAGGCCATTCACCTGCTCAGACTGTGGGAAGGGATTCACTCGGTCATCCCATCTGAAGGTACATCAGTTAGTTCACACTGGGCAGAAGCCATTCACCTGCTCAGACTGTGGGAAGGGATTCACTCGGTCATGTAAACTGAAGTTACATCAGCGAGTTCACGCTGGGGAGAGGCCATTCAGCTGCTCAGAATGTGGGAAGGGATTCACTCGGTCATTTGAACTGAAGGTACATCAGAGAGTTCACACTGGAGAGAGGCCATTCACCTGCTCAGAATGTGGGAAGGGATTCACTCGGTCATTTGAACTGAAGGTACATCAGAGAGTTCACACTGGAGAGAGGCCATTCACCTGCTCAGAATGTGGGAAGGGATTCACTCGGTCATCTGACCTACTGGTACATCAGCGAGTTCACACTGGGGAGAGGCCATTCACCTGCTCAGAATGTGGGAAGGGATTCACTCGGTCATCTGACCTACTGGTACATCAGCGAGTTCACACTGGGGAGAGGCCATTCACCTGCTCAGAATGTGGGAAAGGATTCACTCTGTCATCTACCCTACTGGTACATCAGCGAGTTCACACAAGGGAGTGGCCATTCACCTGCTCAGAATGTGGGAAGGGATTCATTCGGTCATCTGACCTACTGGGACACCAGTCAGTTCACACTGGGTAGAGGCTGATCACCTACTTAGACTCTGGGAGGAGATTCTCTCAGTCATCTCAACTTTATGTGCATCATTGAGTTCACACTGGGGAGGGGCCGTTCACCTGCTGTGAATGTGGGGAAGGATTCACTCAGTAATCTAACCTTGTGACACAGTACTGGATTCACACTGGGGAGAAACTTTAAATAAGCTGCATGCTGGATATTTGTCCATCACCATTGCTGAATGCAATTTCAAGAGTGACTCATAAATTATTGCTGCTGATCACCACACCCAGTTCTGCACCCTGGTCACTGGGCATGGGAGGAGTTTCTTCTGCTGCACATTCACATTTAATGGGACTGGAGTTTAATATTCTGGATCTGAGAGAAGTAAGTCAGTTCTATTTTAAACTCTGTCTCCAGTACTTGGTGAATTTATAACACACCTAGCGTACAGTAGAGTGTCAACTCAGGCCGGCTGGATCCTGCCAGTGGTTCTGTTCCAGGACAGTCCTTTTCATTTTTTCAATTTTATTATTGATTTCCAGTAAAAAAATACAAATCAGTGGAGAGGTTTAGCAAACAGATAATACAAAAGACATAAACAGCAATAAAGAAAAGTATATATTGTCAAAGTCAGATAGGTTTAATGTTATGCTGTTATATATACAGTGTAATCAAAAAAACACAACTCTTAACAAATCGTTAAAAAAATTGGAAAATGTTATTTATATGCAGAAAAAAAACAGTAAACTAAATAAGAAAAGAGATTGGGCAGTCCAATTGAGGATAGAATTAGAAGAAAAACAAACTGTAAAGGCACCCTTCCAGTCACCTCCAAACCTTCACAGATGAGGATTTTCCCTAAAGAGAATAAAGAAAAAATAAATTAAATGATATGAAAATATTGAATAAAGGGTCACCAGACTTGCTCAAAATTAAAAGATGTATCAAACGTCCAGCTTCTAATTTTCTCCAAGCTTAGATATGACATAATGGAGGTGAGCCAATAGAAAACAGTAGAGGATTAGATTCTTTCCAATATAACAAGATAGTACTCCTAGTCAGTAAAGTTGAAAAGGCAGAATTTGCCTTTTCATGTTGAGCAGAAGCAGATACTCTCCCTATTTCCTCTGGAATAATCCCAAAAATTGCCGTAAGAGAAATTGGGTTGAACATCCACATCTATAACTTTAGATAATATTCTAAACACATCTCTTAGAGCAGCTACTTCTACGTTATATCTGTCACAAATAGTGCTTATATTAGGAAATATATGCGCCAATTTATCTTTAGACATATTGGCCCTAAGTACTATCTTAAACTGAATAGAGAGTCAACTCAGGCCTGCTGGACCCTGCCAGTGATTCTGTCCCACGACAGTCCTTTTAAATCCTCCCCTGTTGTTCACCTCTTGTTCCCCCTGTGGGACGGGTTCCAAACAGTCACCACTCTGTGGGTGAAAAGGTTCCCCTTGAATTTTCTCCAGACTGAAGAAGTTGTGCTGACTGCAGTTCTGTCTGAGATGTTCTTTGCCCCTGAAATCTCTGAGCTGAGGAAGAATGACATTTGGATTTACTCTCCTTATTCATGGCTCATTTCCACATTATGGGTCATTTTCCCTGCTTCTAAAGGGTTGTTAGAAAACACCACTGTCCTCTAAAGACTGAAAGCAGAATGCGAAAACATTGGTTGGATGTTCAAAGGAGCAGGGTCAGAAACCAGAGGTGAGTCTGCACAGGGCAGAGTTTGGGGCTCTGGACGATGGTCGAGGTAAGAACGTATGATGAGGAGAAGGAAATCAGCAGCGGGGTGTGGCAATGAATGACAGAGTAGCAACATTTGGAAGCTGATTTACAGAGAAAATCATTTGTTTGTCTGACTAATGACACAAACAATACCTGTGGTGAGGTGCTCCACTGGTCAGGGAACGTGTGTGTTCAGAATTGTTATATCTATCGAGGGATTTGCTTGTTTATCCTGTAATATTATATCCGGATGGTTATTATGGATTGTCCTATCTGTAATAATGTATCAATTATCATATAAATTGTGAGATTTTGACTAAGTGGATCAGGCTGGAATTTATTGTACCTTAATTAGGTTAACATGGTCATTCATCCGTTTGTATTTTAAAGCAAGATTTTGGTGAATGATATTTGCCACTTGATTGCAGCTGTATAATTAATCAGATTGAGTTCAACTGTCGCAGGATCCTGGAATGTGTTGGATTGTGTCTGGTATCTCTTAGCATTTTCTGCATTGATTGCCTTGTTTGTATTGTATGTATTTGTGATTTTCTTCCCCTTTTGCTAACCACCTTGTCCTGTATTTCTGCAAGGAACCCCTCTGTTTCTGGGAAGAGGTCTCCAACTCTCAGTCCAGGTGCTCGGTGCTTCCTTGTCAACATCTATTCTGCTCAGATCATTGGGATGTCTCCCATGGAAGGTCATTCTCATTCCACTGGTTAATGTTTTCTTCCACAGTGATGATTTGTTTTTCTGAGGTAGCATCTCATTTAAGTTTTCTGGTCTGTATTTCTTTTCACAATTGCATGTACACATATGGAGTGCTGAATCGTGTTCAAATTCAACTGTAATCCAAGATGGCGGCGCGACGGAGCTTGCAGCGGCCATTCCGGAGCTGATTATCTGTTATTTGTGAAGCGGGGTGCCGTGCGCAATCAGAATCGGATGAAAAACGGACGTGGGAGCACGGAGGAACATCTGGAAATCTCCAGGAAGACCTTCTTCGTTACTGCTGCTGCTGTGAGATCCGGGACTCAGCTGGGAAGAACAGGCCCCCATTCCTCTGGGTCGCGTTGGCGGGGCCGTCTTAATACGCTCGGCAGAGGATGGTGCTCGGAGAAGCTGTGCCGGAGGGGATGGTCGGAGGCGCGGAGGTTCGCCGGACATGGAGTCCGCTGCGGTCAGGTCGCTTTCACTGTGTGTTGTGTCTGCGAGGCTGAGTCGGGCGGCGCCGTGGAAGTCCATAGCGGGAGTATTCCCTTCTGCTGCCTGCGTGGGATGACGAGTCTATCGGGACCCTGAGAACTTGTGGAAACTGTGTGGTGGTTTCTTTTGAACTTATAGTCTTTTAACATCTTTGGACTATTTTTACTGTGCCCATGGTCTGTTTTTTTTTAATGAATTATGCTATTGTTTGCACTGCTGTAACTACGTGGTTTCGTGCAGGTTTTGTAGCTTTAGTTTTTGGTCTTGTTTTGTCTGGTAGGTTTGGAGCTCCTTTCGGGGTAACGTGCTAAGACAGTAGTGCAATATTAATACGCAGCATTCTCTCCGGACCCTGGATTGGGGATTGCCAAACGTTATGTGGATTTTCTGGTGTAGTCTGTTTTGTCATGTGCTTTTGTGATATCATTCTGGAGGAACGTTGTCTCATTTTTTTTAACTGCATTGCATTTGTGGTTTCTAAATGACAAATAAACTGAATCTGAATATAATAACGTGTTTTGATTTACTTTGTTTATCTGTGCGTGGCTCATCGGAGGATGCTGTCCTTTCTTTCATAAGTAGTTGTGTGTTCTGTGTGTTGTTTGTGCTGCTGTTCTTTACAACCCGGCTCGGAGAAACCTTGTCTAGTTTGTCGGTGTGCATGTGTGTTATTAAATGACAGTAAACTCGACTGGAGGTAGCTAGGCCACACCAACCTCCGAGAAAAACATAGACTGACTGTCCAAACCATGTCCAAACAAAAGAAAGGTGAGGAATCTCAGAGTCTATATCCTCACCTAGACAGCCTGTGCCCAGGCAGGAATCGGGTCTGGACAAAGTTTTCCCGTCTTTGTGACTCCTTTCCTTGACGCCACTCCTTCTAACAGGCATTCACGCTCTCCCTCCCTCCGAACATTATTCACCACCATCACCCTCGCTCTGTCTCTCTGACATCCAACCGCCATCCCTGTGGATGAAATTTCTGAATATAAGGTTTACAGGGCTGTATGTTGCTTAAGCTTTGTGAGATTGTGGACTTCTGCGTTTTCCACGAAATAATATCGTGCCTGTCACTGCTGTTCCTCAGAACCATAATACAGCTGCGCAAATGACATGAGTTTAACAATAAATCATGAAAATAAACATTGTGAACTAACTCCATTGTTCTGCTAAGATTTCACACACCTCTCTGCTACTAGATATAAAGAGAAGCATTATACTTGTACCTTAGAGTTCCACGCATGTGGACTCTCCGTGATAGCATGTTAAATAAAAGATTTGCCAACTGAACTTGATTCTTTAACATCTCTGACAATTTGCCTTAGTTAAGCAGGATGCCAACAAAATGGTTTCAAGCGATGGAGTAACTGTGGGTGGGAATGGCAACTTCGAGTTAGCTACCCGTTGGGTGATCCGCTTTGAGCCTCCTGGCCCATGACCGGGTAGAAAGGACGGCATCGGCAAGATCAAGTAGGAAAGACCGCAGTATTATGTGAAGTATTGTTGGAAGTAAGGACGTGAGGATCCGGATCCTAGTCCCACCCAAGATGTTTTCCGATTAGTAAACAATAAATAAGTCTGCAAGAGGCGAACGGAACGAAATGTCGTTCACGCTTGTGCTTGTGACTGATTGTCTTTCCCTTGCGGGACCAGGTAAGTAGATTGAAGGCGGATGGGAAGCAGTGACAGTAAAGTTGATCAGGAATGCGGGGGAGAGAGTTTCCTGTAAAGATAATGATGAAAACCAGGTAAGTAGATTGAAGGAAGATGGTAAGTAATGATAGTAAAGATTGCTGACAGAAATGCGAGGTGAGTTTTCTCTGTAAAGGTAAAGAAAAAAAATGAGAAAGTTGCGCCGGCAGATTGAACGAGTAGCGAAATCCCGGGGAGAGCCGCTGGTGCCGCCAATCTCCACTGCTGATGATGGCTAGTTGGAAAGTGGATATACTAGACATGTGATTTCTTTTACCAGTGACTTGTGTGGTTGGACACAAGGACGGAGGCTCTATGGGAGTCTTTTGAGATAAAGAAAATTAAATATTTTAAACAAGATACTGTTAGAGGAGACGGAGACTCTACGCGGGATTTAATAAAGTGTTTTGATTTATGCAATTGACTTTGTTATTTTGAGCCTGGTCAACGGAGGATGTTGTCTTTGTTTTTCTAAGTATCTGTGGGTTGTGAGTGCCCTGGGTCGGGGAAACGAAACGTTGTTTCGCTAAATGACAATAACCTTGACTTGACTTGAGAAAAGGCTGGAGGTAGCTCAGCGACATCAGTCTCCGAAACCAATAAATAGACCGACTCTGCAGAAGACGTCCGAACAGAAGAACCGGGAGGTGTCTCAAGGCTTATATCCTCACCTAGAGAGTCTGAGAGAGCCCGAGCCCGCCCCGGATTCAGATCTGATCGAAGTTTCAATGTTCGCAGAAGCTGTACGACAGAATCAAACACCCCGACCCGCCTTATAACGCCCAGGCAACCGAAGCCGACGAGCAGAAGGGGGATAAACTGCAAGACAAAGAACTATCCAAGGATAGATGAGCCCATTTTCAGGGTCGCTTGTCCACTGGCGGAAAGGACTAAAAATCAAACTAGACACGAATATAATTTGCGTATTTAACCAGGAAACGGGAAGCGAATCAGAATAGATCCTGTTTCACACTATCCAAAACAAAATGATTGCCCCGTCACGGTAATCCGGCCGCTGGCCCTGTCCGAGATTCAGGCTATGGGACAAATTGTAAGATTTATAACTCCTTGCCTGGAAATGGTCAGATGTTATTGAAAGTGGTGCGTGGGACCGACTTGGACTGCAGTGCAAGGACATTTTGAAGTCGGCAGAGGAATAAAGTGAGAAACAATAATGATGGAGATAACGTTACTAATGGAAAGTGGTTACAGGGCACCGTGTAAGGTTGCCATTATGGGGAAGCCATAGTGATTTTGAAGAGGTTGTCAGGTGCAGACAAAAAACAGGAGAAAATATGACTGACTGTGCTTCTCGTTTCCTTGACACATGGGAATCATCTGCTGGAATAGACTTGCAGGACAACTCTGCGCTACCGTGCAGATAGTCCAGACATTCTTAAACTGCCGAACGACGCTTATTATCTACGGCAGTGTATTCCGACATGCCGACCTCTGATTCATTTCCATCGCACCGTCCGATACACTGAAACATCTCAGCCGAGCGATCACCAGAAGCTCCTTTCCGTGACTAACAGAGCAGAAACTCTTTCTTTAACAGGACGCAACTATTATGGTCCAGAAGACACAGTGGCAGAACTGTTTATGAGTGAAGAACAGAATGAGCGGTTTAAATTGCCAAACGTAACCCCTCATGTCACCACAGCCATCAAACTCTCTGCAACTCCTGAACTACTCGGACCCGCGCTTCAGACTTTACAGGGTTAAACCTCACACAGTCTACATCACTGCCTAATTCTAACGCTACTCTACAACTTCATTCGGGATATTTAATCTTCGCCCTTTTCAGCGTGAAAACAAAGTTTTACCTGCTTGCTCCCCCTCCTTCGCCCGAGCGTGTCGTACACCTTTTGCTTTCGCAGTCTCCTCCCTCCCTGTGGTCGATACACAAGAACCATGTGGGATTGTACATTCCGCCCCACCACAGGAAGACCAATGCTGTTCCACCCTCTATACAGAAATATAATTTGTCACCGGAGGGGTCACTTCCCTCCCTGTGGTCGATACACAAGGACCATGTGGGATTGTACATTCCGCCCCACCACAGGAAGACCAATGCTGTTCCACCCTCTATACGGAAATATAATTTGTCACCGGAGGGGTCACCTCCCTCCCTGTGGTCGGTACACAAGGACCATGTGGGATTGTACATTCCGCCCCACCACAGGAAGACCAATGCTGTTCCACCCTCTATACGGAAATATAATTTGTCACCGGAGGGGTCACCTCCCTCCCTGTGGTCGATACACAAGAGCCATGTGGGATTGTACATTCCGCCCCACCACAGGAAGACCAATGCTGTTCCACCCTCTATACGGAAATATAATTTGTCACCGGAGGGGTCACCTCCCTCCCTGTGGTCGATACACAAGAACCATGTGGGATTGTACATTCCGCCCCACCACAGGAAGACCAATGCTGTTCCACCCTCTATCCGGAAATATAATTTGTCACCGGAGGGGTCACCTCCCTCCCTGTGGTCGATACACAAGGACCATGTGGGATTGTACATTCCGCCCCACCACAGGAAGACCAATGCTGTTCCACCCTCTATACGGAAATATAATTTGTCACCGGAGGGGTCACCTCCCTCCCTGTGGTCGATACACAAGAACCATGTGGGATTGTACATTCCGCCCCACCACAGGAAGACCAATGCTGTTCCACCCTCTATCCGGAAATATAATTTGTCACCGGAGGGGTCACCTCCCACCCTGTGGTCGGTACACAAGAACCATGTGGGATTGTACATTCCGCCCCACCACAGGAAGAACAATGCTGTTCCACCCTCTATCCGGAAATATAATTTGTCACCGGAGGGGTCACCTCCCACCCTGTGGTCGGTACACAAGAACCATGTGGGATTGTACATTCCGCCCCACCACAGGAAGAACAATGCTGTTCCACCCTCTATCCGGAAATATAATTTGTCACCGGAGGGGTCACCTCCCACCCTGTGGTCGGTACACAAGAACCATGTGGGATTGTACATTCCGCCCCACCACAGGAAGAACAATGCTGTTCCACCCTCTATCCGGAAATATAATTTGTCACCGGAGGGGTCACCTCCCACCCTGTGGTCGGTACACAAGAACCATGTGGGATTGTACATTCCGCCCCACCACAGGAAGAACAATGCTGTTCCACCCTCTATCCGGAAATATAATTTGTCACCGGAGGGGTCACTTCCCTCCCTGTGGTCAATACACAAGAACCATATGGGATTGTACATTCCGCCCCACCACAGGAAGACCAATGCTGTTCCACCCTCGATACGGAAATATAATTTGTCACCGGAGGGGTCACCTCCCTCTCTGTGGTCGATACACAAGAACCATGTGCGATTGTACATTCCGCCCCACCACAGGAAGACCAATGCTGTTCCACCCTCTATACGGAAATATAATTTGTCACCGGAGGGGTCACCTCCCTCCCTGGGGTCGATACACAAGAACCATGTGGGATTGTACATACCGCCCCACCACCGGAAGACCAATGCTGTTCCACCCTCTATACAGAAATATAATTTGTCACCGGAGGGGTCACCTCCCTCCCTGGGGTCGATACACAAGAACCATGTGGGATTGTACATACCGCCCCACCACCGGAAGACCAATGCTGTTCCACCCTCTATACGGAAATATAATTTGTCACCGGAGGGGTCACCTCCCTCCCTGTGGTCGATACACAAGAACCATGTGGGATTGTACATTCCGCCCCACCACAGGAAGACCAATGCTGTTCCACCCTCTATACGGAAATATAATTTGTCACCGGAGGCAGTGAAAGGTATGAAGCCTGGCATAGAAGCGCTGTTGGATCAGGAAGTGCTGCTCCCAACCTGTAGTCCCTGTAATTCCCCTGTTTCACCAATTCCAAACGCAAGTCGTGATAATGAGTGATTTTTTTTTACCAGACTTAAGGGAAATTAACAAGATAGTTGTACCTCTTGGTCACGTCGTGCCCGATGCTAACGTCATTCTCTCCATATTCCTACCGCATCTGTTGTTTTTCTGTTATAGACTCTGTTCTGCCTTTTTCTCCACCCCATTACACAAGGACAGTCAGTATTTGTTTGCTTTCACTTACAGTGCTGGACAGTGAACTCGGACCAGGGTGCATCATGGGTAAACTGGGAGCCCCTCGGTTTATGCCGCAGCAGTCACACGGGATTTAAGCGCCCAGCGGTTGCCAGGGGAAAGTAGAAATTTACAATCTGCCGATTATCACTCTCGGCCGAGCTAATTGCGAAAAAATGACATTGCGGTTTTATTGACAACCCTGGCTGAAAAGAGACAAAAGGTTTCCCTCAATAAACATCCCTCAATAAATGTCAGCCCACTCTACAGGATTTGGGAGACATGGTTTCTCAAGGAACGGAGCAAATTGCAAAGAACGAATTGCAGCTTTTATTAATGCGCCACCTCCCCGCACCCGAACTCAAATGCTTCCCGTTTTGTGAATGGTCAACTACTGTAGGCATTGGATTCCTGAATATCGAATGACGGAGACTCCTGGTCGACATTACCGAGCATGTCTGCCGAAATACAGTGGACTCAGGAAATGAACACAGCCTTTAATGCTCTTAACACCGTTTTGTCAACCGTCCCTGCTTTGGGCATATCTGACTATCCAGCTCCTTTCCAATTATTTGCAAATAAACACCAAGGGTTTGGTAGTGGCAATTTAGCACAACGACATCGGGGTCTATTATTCATTACAATTACCTCTATTTGTAAGAGGCATGCCTGTTTGTCTAAAATCTGTCGCCGACCCTGCAGTTGTGGTAGAAATGTCTAATCCTATTGTATTGGATCACCCTGATGAAGGGTCTGGGCCCGAAACGTCACTGTTTGCTCTTTTACACAGAGGCTGCCTGACCTGCTGAGTTCCTCCAGGATTTTTTGTCCATTACTTTGATTTCCAGCATCTGCAGATTTTCTCTTGTTTGTGATTGGACTCAGGCAACAGTCAACAACAGAAGGACATGTAGTGCATTGACACAACAAAGTTAACCCCGGGTCATTACCATCTCCGGATGCAATGGTCTTGTCATTTAATCTTGCCAGGCAGTTGTGTTGTAGTCAGTAAACCTCTCAAACTGATTGGGAGTTAAATTGACCAAGACTAGAATGCAGTCCCTTCCGATTCAAACTGTGATTGTGTTCACGGGGTGGGCGGAGATGGGACATAATCGTTACGTATCACTGGAACAGTCATGTATAATAAAGTGTTGAGTTACTAATGACTGGCGCGAGGCGCATAAATCTATTCTGCGCTCGAAAAGTTACCTGTCGGGTCAACTCTCACTTCCGTCAAACCCCGCAAGTGTAGAATCACCGAAGTTGTACAACGCTGATCGGTTGCAGGATAGACATCAGTGCGACGGAACTGGAAAAGCAACAGAGTGTTTACTGTTCGATCAGAGAGCGGCACTACATCGTTTAAAGTAATTCTGCGATAGTTCTCTGTGTGGCTTTCCGCATCAGATAACCACTGTAAAAGATACAGAGTCCGAATCCACAGACACGAGGTATTTGACATTTTTAACATGGTGATGAACGATAAGCACAGATGACTGAAATTGTAATGAACATTTAACCGACCGTACCTCACAAGCTGAGCGTTTCCATTAATTTGTGTCTGAATTCGGATTTCCAGTATCATTCTTTATTTTTCCCAAAAATCGATTACACTTGCAGATGGAGATCAGTTCGTTCAGAAAGAGAAAGAGAGAGAAAAAAGGGAGTTGATCCCTCCTGACTGAACAAACCCGGGGAAACACACGGAGGGCATCACCAGAACGAAGAATGAGATGTCACAGAGAGAATGAAAATAAAACGGGCGGGACCTGACTGGACCGTCCCGGACAGTTCCCGAGTTCTACAGAGCGGCCACCGGGTGAATTACCGCTGAGGCGCGTCTCACATATTTGGCAGGAATCCAATGAAGGACAATTTTCATATTTACGGGGTAGACAGCGAGTGAAATGTATCACCATTAAACGCATGCGTATTTCAGAGCGCTCAGTTGTTAGCCGTGGTTCTACATATCGGCAAGTGGACAGCTTATGGAGGAAAATGGCGATTGATTTAATTCTACTGCAGAAACCAGCTGGTCGCTCTACAATTTAACGAATTCAGTTAACAGTTTCAGCGGGTATTTCACCGCGTTCTTCAGCTCCTCTCTGAACTTGCTCTGAGTCACGGCGTAAATACATGTGTTGGTGCAGGAGCTGAGGATCTGCAGCATAGTCGCCGTGGAGTCTGCGATATAAATCGGAACCGCGACCGCGTAACGAGGGATGTTTGCAATCCGTATGTAAATATCAAATACTACCCGTGTTAACCACAGAAATATGAAACTACCGGTTATACTGAATAGTAAAACGACCGATTTCCTTCGGTTCTCCATCTCCGGGTCCTTGTCATTCTTTCCGTTGCTGCGGCCCCGGAGCCCCATCCGGACTTTATTAGCGGACAAAATTCGTCTGACCGTCAGAATATTGAACAATAAAATCAGAACAAACGGGAGACAAGGCATGAAAATGCGATGTATCATCTCAAGTGCGGCCCACGAGGGGGACGTAGAGAAACTCTCTTTGGTCACACTGCCATAGAAAACTCCATTAATTATCATCAAAGGCTCCAATGTAAAGTAGAAAGGGACACTTTCTAAACAGCCCAGAACACTCACTGTCCCGATAACCACAGCCGCCGTTCTTTCGGTGCAATATTTTGCTTTCAGCTTTTCACAACAAATGGCCACAAATCTGTCACAGGTGAACGCGACTGTCAGCCAGACAGAGACCCCGGTATTTGCTATGAGCAGGCAACGAACAACCCTGCAAACGGGAGTCCAATAGAGGAAGGAAGACCTAAAGTATATGAAAACAGTCCAGTTCAACAGAGGGTCCGAGATAACGACCAGGAGATCGGCCGCTGCCATTCCCAGCAGGTAGCGAGTGATGCATTTGGAGAGACCGCACTTTCCTCGGGACAGGATAACAATCGCCACCAGGTTAACTGCAAGAGAGAGGGAAGGAGGCAGAGACATTACTGACTACTCAGGAAAATCGAGCAGCAGTGTGACAGAATCAGATTAGTTCTTGTGTTTTGTTATCTGCCTCAGAGGGTAGAAACCGGACCAAGGACATATGGAGCGACTGAGAGTGTGCATTATCGGGGTGACAGAGACTTCCTGCGAGTTCTGTTAAATCTGGGTGAATTACCAAAACTGACGAGAGATGAGCTGCTTAAATGCCACCTCGGCCGCAGTAAGGGATGGGCATTAATTACCGGCATCACTGCCTCTGAGCCGCACAGGAATGAAATGAAATCCATATCGGCCGTTTCCGCTGCTCACATTTCTAAAATAAATGAACCACTTGCGTCGTTCAGTCACCCAGTCAGGCGATTCATAGGGACCTAAAAGAAGGACGGCTGTTTCCCACGGATGCAGTGTAGCCCTGTGTCCTCGTTTTCAGACATTTCAATTCATGATTATTCATCCACATCAAGGCAGCGAGAGGATCTCAGTCAAAGGCAGCATTTCGGATCCAATATGGAGTGCTGTCCGCTACGAAACCAATGGGATTAATATTGTCAGCGCCTTCCGCCCATGACTGAAATGCGGGGTCTGGACAGGTGGCTGTGGAAACAAGTAGCGAGAAAAACACTTCGGAACATAGGAGTTAACTATCAGTTTCTGCCGTTTGCAGGAGTAACAGCGGCTTACCGGGAATTCTAACGGCTGAAATAACCGGGTAGTAAATGTCTTCTATCCGCAAGGTTACTGGATATCCCATTTGAGTGACGCAGTGACCGCTATTGCTCTGAATTCCACAGCTCGGCAAGGCACTCTGGGCTGACGTACTGCAACAGGCTCTGATTTATACAAGTGATCGATCTCCAGTGACAAGGTCCCACCTCTGACTATTGTTATTGAACAAACAAATTACATCACCGGCAGTGTCTCAGGTGCAAATGTTGTGGGCATGTAACACAAACGCAATAATACCATTGGCATTCCCTCAATCAGATCCCTCTGCGATCTCTCTGCAATCTGACTGAGGTAATGCCAATAGTATTAATGGTTACATTATGTTACATGCAATTCGACCAAAATGTGTAATGAGACCAGTAAGTGAGCAATAATCGGCTCTGTTTACAAGTTTCCACAATAGTGTTGGCAGCGGTCCCGGCTGATCCTATTTTCCTACATGAAACTTTCACTTCGGTTCTCTTTCCACGAGCAATCGGGAATCGGTGTGTCCGGCATTTTTGACATTTTTCACTGTCACACCTACTGTTTCATCTACAAATAGACCTGTTTTCCTCTCAGTGTGCTGTGGATCCAGGGACACTCTCAGTCTCCCTCTGCAGACTTTCAGTTAATGTCATTCACTTTGTTTTTTTTTATTCAGCAGCTCCACTTCGGCCACTCAGGCAACAAACCCACCCCACCCCATCCACTTATGTGCTCCCGGATATAACACATCCCCGTTGTGTACACAGACACTCTGTCCAGTTCTCCAGCAGCCCTGGGCGATATCGATGTTTACATCATTTTGATCAGCCACCCCCGTGTAATGTTTATCTCCGACACCTTCTCTAAGTCTAGAGGTGTCGACGGTTCAGTCCATCTGTTAACTTATATTTTCCACATATGTAGTTCCTGTGTGTGTGTGTGTGTGTGTGTGTGTGTGTGTGTGTGTGTGTGTGTGTGTGTGTGTGTGTGTGTGTGTGTGTGTGTGGTGTGTGTGTGTGAGTGTGTGTGTGTGTGTGTATGTTTGTGTGTGTGTGTGTGGTACTGTGTGTGTGGTACTGTCTGTGTGTGTGCGTGTGTGTATGCTGTAATACCTCTTATACATCTTATAATGTATGTGAATAAAATTACCTGCTCGTGCTGTGCTGTTGAATCCATATTCCACAGTTGTGTTGGCAGCGGTCACGGCTGATCCTATTTTCCGACATAAAACTTTCACTTCGGTTCTCTTTCGACGAGCAATCGGGAATCGGTGTGTCCGGCATTTTTGGCAATCTTCACTGTCACTCCTATTGTTTCATTTACAAATAGACTTGTTTTCCTCTCAGTGTGCTCTGGATCCAGGGACACTCTCAGTCTCCTTCTGCAGAATTTCAGTTAATGTCATTCACTTTGTACTTTTTTTATTCAGCAGCTCCACTTCGGCCACTCAGGCAACAAACCCACCCCACCCCATCCACTTATGTGCTCCCGGATATAACACATCCCCGTTGTGTACACAGACACTCTGTCCAGTTCTCCATCAGCCCTGGGCGATATCGATGTTTACATCATTTTGATCAGCCACCCCCGTGTAATGTTTACCTCCGACACCTTCTCTAAGTCTAGACGTGTCGACGGTTCAGTCCATCTGGTAAACTATGTTTTCCACATACGTAGTTTCTCTGTGTGTGTGTGTGTGTGTGTGTGTGTGTGTGTGTGTGTGTGTGTGTGTGTGTGTGTGTGTGTGTGTGTGTGTGTGTGTGTGTGTGTGTGTGTGTGTGTGTTTCATTCTGTATCTGTCAGTCACTGCAACAGTGTGAGAGTGTGAGTTTCATTCTGTATCTGTCAGTCTCTGTTACAGTGTGAGAGTGTGGGTTTCATTCTGTATCTCTCAGTCTCTGCTACAGTGTGAGAGTGTGGGTTTCAATCTGTATCTGTCAGTCACTGCAAAGGTGTGAGAGTTTGAGTTTCATTCTGTATCTGTCAGTCTCTGTTACAGTGTGAGAGCGTGGGTTTCATTCTGTATCTGACAGTCTCTGTTACAGTGTGAGAGTGTGGGTTTCATTCTGTATCTGGCAGTCTCTGTTACAGAGTGAGAGTGTGGGTTTCATTCTGTATCTGTCAGTCTCTGTTACAGTGTGGGAGTGTGGGTTTCATTCTGTATATGTCAGTCTGTGTTACAGTGTGAGAGCGTGGGTTTCATTCTGTATCTGTCAGTCTCTGTTACAATGTGAGAGTGTGGGTTTCATTCTGCATCTGTCAGTCTCTGCTACAGTGTGAGAGTACGGGTTTCATTCTGTATCTCTCAGTCTCTGTTACAGTGTGAGAGTGTGGGTTTCATTCTGTATCTGGCAGTCTCTGTTACAGTGTGAGAGCGTGGGTTTCATTCTGTATCTGACAGTCTCTGCTACAGTGTCAGAGTGTGGGTTTCATTCTGTATCTGTCAGTCGCTGTTACAGTGTGAGAGTGTGGGTTTCATTCTGTATCTGACAGTCTCTGTTACAGTGTGAGAGTGTGGGTTTCATTCTGTATCTGGCAGTCTCTGTTACAGAGTGAGAGTGTGGGTTTCATTCTGTATCTGTCAGTCTCTGTTACAGTGTGGGAGTGTGGGTTTCATTCTGTATATGTCAGTCTCTGTTACAGTGTGGGAGTGTGGGTTTCATTCTGTATATGTCAGTCTCTGTTACAATGTGAGTGTGTGGGTTTCATTCTGCATCTGTCAGTCTCTGCTACAGTGTGAGAGTACGGGTTTCATTCTGTATCTCTCAGTCTCTGTTACAGTGTGAGAGTGTGGGTTTCATTCTGTATCTGGCAGTCTCTGTTACAGTGTGAGAGCGTGGGTTTCATTCTGTATCTGACAGTCTCTGCTACAGTGTCAGAGTGTGGGTTTCATTCTGTATCTGTCAGTCGCTGTTACAGTGTGAGAGTGTGGGTTTCATTCTGTATCTGTCAGTCTCTGTTACAGTGTGAGAGTGTGGGTTTCATTCTGTATCTGACAGTCTCTGCTACAGTGTCAGAGTGTGGGTTTCATTCTATATCAGTCAATCTCTGCTCCAGTGTGAGAGTGTGTGTTTCATTCTGTATCTGTCAGTCTCTGCTACAGTGTGAGAGTGTGGGTTTCATTCTGCATCTGTCAGTCTCTGCTACAGTGTCAGAGTGTGGGTTTCATTCTGTATCTGTCAGTCTCTGTTACAGTGTAAGAGTGTGGGTTTCATTCTGTATCTCTCAGTCTGTGTTACAGTGTGAGAGTGTGGGTTTCATTCTGTATCTGTCAGTCTCTTTTACAGTGTAAGAGTGTGGGTTTCATTCTGTATCTCTCTGTCTGTGTTACTGTGTGAGAGTGTGGGTTTCATTCTGTATCTGTCAGTCACTGCAACAGTGTGAGTGTGTGGGTTTCATTCTGTATCTGTCAGTATCAGTTACAGTGTGGGAGTGTGGGTTTCATTCTGTATATGTCAGTCTGTGTTACAGTGTGAGAGTGTGGGTTTTATTCTGTATCTGTCAGTCTCTGTTACAGTGTGAGAGTGTAGGTTTCATTCTGTATCTGTCGGTCTCTGCTACAGTGTCAGAGTGTGGGTTTCATTCTGTATCTGTCAGTCTCTGCTACAGTGTGAGAGTGTGGGTTTCATTCTCTATCTGTCAGTCTCTGCTACAGTGTGAGAGTGTGGATTTCATTCTGTATCTGTCAGTCACTGTTACAGTGTGAGAGTGTGGGTTTCATTCTCTATCTGCCAGTCTCTGCTCGAGCGTTAAGTGTGTCCTCTCAGTCCTGTACCCGGAAGCCACTGATTCAGTGTGTATTTCTTCTCTTGCTTTCTCAAATCTAGTAACTACACTTAAAATAGTCGCTGTCTTCCCTGACCTATATTTGGAACAAGAGTCTACTACAGTTGTTTTTTTTTTATAATTGTGAGATAGAGCGATCATCATTGAATAGTGTCTGTTGCTCGAATCAGTGCATTCCGGATAATAGAGTCATGGGGCAAACAGACCATACGTCACGGCATCATTCTGCATGCTAGTTCTTTACTCAACCAGAACAGCACCTGGTCTGTAATTTTCTATGGCTTGGCAAAACAACTACTTCAATGTTGAATGAAAATAAACACTTTAGATAAGTGCATAATTTAGGTATATAACTTTTATCCGTTCCTCAATGTGCACATCAGTGTGAGTTTATTCCAGTGATGTCCCACTCGAAGATGATTCAGTTTGATTTTTTATGTGAGCTTCAGACTGGTGTGTATCATCCATCAATGTTTTATTGATAATCTAGTGACAGCCTTGTTCTGTGTGGCTCTGTGAGAGTTTGAGAGTAGGAATGTGAGGGGAGGTCAGGTTTCACATTTGGAATAATCCAATGTTGCACATTGCAGCATGCGGCTGACTGATGAACGACTGAGAACTGGCGTCTCCGCTCAGGCAACAAACCCACCCCACCCCGCCCCACTATGTGCCACCAGATATTATACATACCCGCTTTTGTACGAGACACTCTGTCCAGTTCCCCATCAGCCCTGGACGGCATCAATGTTTACCACCCTCATTTTGACCAGCCTCTCCTGTATAATATTTATTTGCGATACCTTGAAGTCCAGAGTTGTCCACAGTTCCCTTTATCTCTTAAACTATCTTCTGCATATCTGTAGTATCTGTGTGTATATATTTGTGCGTGGTTATGTGTATTTGTGTGTGTGTGTGTGTGTGTGTGTGTGTGTGTGCGTGTGTGTGTGTGTGTGTGTGTGTGTGTGTGTGTGTGTGTATATGTTGTGTGTGTGTGTGCGTGTGTGTGTGTGTGAGTGTGTGTGTGTGTGTGTGTGTGTGTGTGTGTGTGTTGTGTGTGTGTGTGCGTGTTGTGTGTGTGTGTGCGTGGTTGTGTGTAAGTGTGTGTGTGTGTGTGTTTATTTGTTTGTTCGAGTGTGCATGTGTGTGTATGTGGGAATGTGTATGTATATATGCGCGCGTGTATGCTGAAATACCTCTTGTACCTCTTGTAATTTATATGAATAAAATTCCCTGCCCGTGCTGTGGATTTTGAAACGTTAAGGTAAACATTGAAACCGCTGTTGAATCCACCTGAGGAGCAGTTAGATACTGAAATACTGTGGCGTTCAATTAGCTGTAGGAATGTAATGGGCTGATAAGACCATTCACTGTCCTGTGGGTTACGAGCACAAGCATCAATACATTTGTCTCTGGTGTAAATAACGCAATGATATTTTCTGTCATTTATAGATTCAACTCCGTAAACAGTTGTCTTCATCTCCTGCTTTAACGTAAAATACCCGTGTATTTGGGAATACCTCCGCAGTGCCCTGGTAGAAATAAACGCAGGATCGCCAAATAAGGTCACACATTAAGAAAATTCAGTTTAGAAACCATTATCACTACCTTGTATAACTGCACCATTACCTCTCGCTCTTAAACTCAGTCTCACGATTGATGAAGGCCAATGCACCTTATGCCCTCTTAACCACAGAGACAACCTGCGTAGCAGCTGTGAGTGTCCTATGGATTCGGACCCCAAGATCCCTCTGATCCTCCACACTGCCAAGAGTCTTACCATTAATACTATATTCTGCTATCTTATTCGAAAATGCATCCTATCAGTGTCCCGTTGTAAACGCTGTCAGCCCACCACACTATCCACAACATCCTCAAACACGGGGCAACAGCAAATTTACTAACCCATCCCTCCATATCCTTATCCAGGTCATTTATAAAAAAACCCTCAAAGAATAGGGGTCCCAGAACAGATCCCTGAGGCGCACCACTGGTCACCGACCTCCATGCAGAATATGACCCGTCTACAACCACTCTTTGCCTTCTGTGGCAAGCCAGTTCTGGATCCACAAAGCAACGTCCCCTTGGATCCCATGCCTGTTTATTTTCTCAATAAGCCTTGCATGGGTTAGCTTATTAAATGTCTTGCTGAAATCCATATACACTACATCTACTGTCCTTCCTTCATCAGTGTTTTCAGTCACATCCTCAAGAAATTCAATGAGGCTCGTAATGCACGACCTGCCCTTGATAAAGCCATGTTGACTATTCCTAATCATATTATGGCTCTACAAATGTTCATAAATTCTGCCTCTCAGGAGCTTCTCCATTAACTTACCAACCACTGAAGTAAGACTCACGGGCCTATTTTTTCCTAGGCTATCCCTACTCCCTTTCTTGAATAAGAGAACACCATCCGTAACCCTCCAATCCTCCAGAACCTCTCCCGTCCTCATTGATGATGCAAAGATCATTGCCAGAGGCTCAGCAATCTCCTCCCTCTCTTCCCACAGTAGCCTGGGGTACATCTCATTTCATCCCGGAGACTTATCCAACTTGATGCTTTCTAAAAGCTCCAGCACATCCTCTTTCTTAATATCCACATTCTCAAGCTTTTCAGTCCACTGCAAGTCATCCCTACGATCGCCAAGATCCTTTTCCGAAGTGAACACTGAAGTAAAGTATTCTTTGAGAATCTCGGCTATTTCCTCGGGTTCCATATACACTTTTCCATTCTCATACTTGATTGGTCCTATTCTCTCAGATCTTATCCTCTTGCTCTTCACATACATGTAGAATGCCTTGGAGTTTTCCTTAATCCTGAATTCTCTGTGTTCTTGCTTTATTTAAGCGGCTACCTGCAACAAGACGAAACTCAAGGCTGTCTACTGTATACATACTTTGATGGTAAATGTGCTCTGAACTGTGAACAAGTCGGGAGCAATGTTAGGAAGGCGCGCTGGCCTTCATTTGACTGGAATCGAGCTCAAACATGGTGAGAAAATTTTGCAGATCTGTAACGCACAGGGTAGACCACACTTGAAATGTTGAGCTTAGGGAGACGGTGGAAACGTTAAAGGCGGTGAAGAGCAGATCTACCAGGATACCACCTGGGCTACACACGCGGTGTTGTACAAAAAATAAGTGGTTGTGATTGGAAGGCACTGCATGCTCCTGTGGTAGAGATGGGGTCACCAGGTGTCTTCAAAGGTAACTGCACACACAGATGACGGGCGATTCATGTGTACATATCGAAACGATACAGGAAGCAAAGTTAACGAGAAGGCTCATATAATAATCAGCGCAAAGCAGATAAGGCCATAAGGACATTAAGAATAGGAGCAGAATTAGTCAAGTTGGGCTATCGAGTCTGCTCCGCCATTTAATCATGGCTGATCCAATTTTTCTTTCAGTCCCAATGACTTGTTTTATTTTTTTCTTTCCATGACCTGCAGAATGAAGATTCTATCACTTTCCGTCTTAAATATACATAAAGACTTGGACTCTGCAGTTGCCCGTGGCAAGGAATTACAGGATGCAGCCCTCTCTGGCTGACGAAATTAGTTCTGTTCGCCGTTCTACAAGGACGCTCCTCTATTCTGAGGCAGCGTCCTCTGGTCCTAGACTCTCTCACCATAAAACATTATCCATCCCACATCTATTCTGTCAAGATCTTTCACCATTCGATATTTCCAATGACGTCACACCTCATTTATCTGTTTTCCGGTGAATTCCGGGCCAGAGCCAACAAACCCTCTTCATACGACAAGTCCTTAAATGCGGAAATCATTTTCGTAAACCAGGACTGAGCACTCTCTAGTTTCAGAACATCCTTCCTAATCGGAGAGTCTCAAATCTGCTCACAACACTCAAAGTGCAGCCCTAACAGTGATTTATAAAGTCTCAACGGTATATTGGATCGGGCAAGTGACAACCTTCTATAGCGCTCTCTGGGTTATTTCCGTGGTGGTCAGGGATACTGATTTTCCAAAGAATGTCCCCTCCCTCTTTCTCTCCTTTCCCCATTTGGTATCAGATGATTCTCGCCCTTATCGCTCTGCTAAACCTGACTTGTGCTGATGCAATCAACGTTGACTTTTCCTGCCGAGGGGAAACTGCAGAATGACGTGCGAAGCATCACGGGTTCAAAATGCCGAAAGGCATCCTCCCGAGGATTCACAGATACAGGATCCCGAGGGAGCAGTGTGCGGTCAGTTAGATGACAAACAGTGGGTCAGGATGCCGAAAAGCATCCTCCCGAGGATTCACAGATACTGGATCCCGAGGGAGCAGTGTGCGGTCAGTTAGATGATGAGTATAGGTCCAAATGCCAAAAGCCATCCTCCCGAGGATTCACAGATACTGGATCCCGAGGGAGCAGTGTGCGGTCAGTTAGATGATTGGGGGTGCGTGTGTACTCCGGGTTGCTGTTCGTGTGGATGTTTTTGGTGGGTGGTGGGGTTCTGTGGTGGTTGAGCAATGGGCGTCTGCTGAGCGTGAGGAGTCAGATGGTTGCTGTGGGAGTGGCTGATGTGCAGTTATGGGCCCATAGAATCAATATTAGATACACGGATCTTGTTTTGCTGGTCAAGCCGGTGCGGGAGCGGAGATTTAGTCGCGGTGCTTGTGGGGGAGGTGGTGTATGAGGACGGCTTCAGGGTCTGACAGCTGAGATATGGGCTGGGTGTGTGTTCAAAAGAGGACTGTGGTCAGTGTCAAATGCCTGTGAGCCGTGGAGTCTGCTGGGGAGGAATAGTCGTAGTGTGAGTTGATGGGGAGGAGTGGAGTCAGCGAGAATATGGGCAGTATGTGGCCATTGGAAAATGAGGAGGTAGGACTCAGTGGAAACCTATGTAGTGACGGCTATGACCATTGGGGCCGTGAAGCGATGTGAGGTCAGTGGGAACTGCTGGACGGGTCAGCTGTTCTTTGGAGCGTGGAGAAAGTATGCTGTCAGAGATAATCTACCGGGAGGGGTGTAACCAGTCGAGGTTGTTGGAGCGGTGTGAAGTCATTGGGAACTTCGGGAATGAGTGGGGTCAGTGGGTAATCGCAGGTAGGAACAGAGACTGTGTTCTGGTGCGGAGGTAATGGGCTCAAAGGAGCTGTTGCTAATGCGCTCGGTCAGAGGAAGCTGGTGCGGAGGTGAGGGCTATGGAGGCTGGCTGAGAGTTAGAGACCGTGGAGGCTGGTGTTGTGGTGGAGGCCGTGGTGACTGGTGGGGAGGTGGAGTCCGTGAATGCTGCTGAAAGCCTTGAAGGCCGTGGAAGCTGGTGTAGGGTTCGAGTCAGTGAGGATGGTTGGACCGCGTGAGGATTAAAGGGAAATCGATCGGAATGTGTGTGCGCGGTTAGTGGAGACGTTGCTCGAGAGTTGCTCAACGTAGGGACTGTTGAGAGATTGCGGAGTCAGAGATTAATATGGCGGCGTGGCCACAGGGGTGCATCTTGTTGGGATCTGATGAGACCACTGGGAAAAGCTGATGGGAAGGATCAAAGTCATTGCCATGTGTCGATCGTGAAAGGGTGGGTTCAGAAGGAGGGCTCAGTGAGGCGGTGTCTGGTCTTGCAATGTGTGTGAAACGTGTTGGGGTCCCCGTGATTTCAATGTGACGGGCCTGTGCTGATGGAGTTGACTCAGTGGGTTTTCGTGTGGGAGGTTTGGACTCAGGAGGAGTGGTTGTTGAGACGTGTGGTCATTGGGAACTAGTGGAAAAAGGATGTGGAAAAAGCATGGTGAGGGAATGGTCAGTGGTGGAGAGATGGGGGGTCAATAGATACGGAAGGCGCTGGGTGACAGGAAGGGGCTAAAGGCGGCGTTGTGGTGTCTGTGGAAACAAAGAGTTGCCGAAACTCAGTCCCAGTAGGTACTGGGAGACACGTGGAGTAAGTGCAAGAATGTTGTGCACGAGGCGTGTTTTATTATTGGGAGTCACAATCTTCAGTATTTAATTTAATCTGACATATTTTCCGATATTCCTTTAGCCTTCCTGTATATAACGGTTATGATCCCCTAAAGTTCTTCCGCTCCTCGTTCATGTTTATGAAAAACAAAATGCTCTTGCTACTGACATCTGAGGAAGTTCAGTGTAAATCTTTCACCAGTTGGGAGAAGCAGCGACATCTTGTGGTTTGACTTTGTTTCTGTGGAGCCGCAGTTCCTGTGAATGCACGGCATCAACTCGTTATGGCAATCTAATTATCGACAGGGAGACATCGAGCTTTGAAAAATAAATGATGAAGTTCACGTCACACAGAATCACACAGGAATGATTAATTAGCTTGTTAACGGAATCTTGGTTAAAAAGTGGAGAATTATTAATTATGCATTCAGTCCCGCAGAAAAATCAGGTATAAATCACCTGTTTTGATTTTGGATTTACAGTTTAAACTCTAAGAACAGGTGTGGAGGACTTAACAAACATGTGGTATGTCGTTGAAACAGAACAGACCATTCAAACCCTCGAATAAGAATTAAGCCATTCCGTCAATCCATTCTGCTCCGCTATTCCATTTTGAGTGATTTGTTATCCTTTTCAAACCTATTCTCCTGCCATATTCCGATAACTTTTGACGCCCTGATTAACCAAGAAGCTACAAATCTCCGGCTTAAATGAACCTAATGACATGACCTGGAGAGCAGGCTGTGCCAATGAATTCCGCCCCCTGGCGAAATGAAAAATTAAATCCTCATCTGTGTTCCAAATGAAGGTCCCTCAATCTGAAGCCGTGCTGACCGTTCGCAGGCTCCCCACTGTTTAAAAACTCCTCTCCATATCTACTGTGTCAGGGCATTGCAGCATTCCAAAGGTTTCACCCAAATCCCCGCTCGTTCTGCTGAACTCCAGCGGGTACAGACCCAGAGATATCAATTCCCAGTGATTGCTTACAACCCGGCACCTTGCCACACCGGACGCAGCAAACAGCTCACAGTTCAGTTCCATCACCGCACAGCATTCTGCGAAAATGAATGAACAACCGGAATGTACGAAACAGGAAGTCACTGGCGCTGTGAAGCATTTTGCAAACTGCTGCATTATCATGCCGTGACACCAGCAACATGGAGATTACATGGAGTGACCACCATAATAATGGCTCGAACTCAGTTTAGGAATGGTGAAGATATATGTGGAATGTATAAAACGTAAAGTCCTTTAACTCGCTTCTAATATTCTGATGTTGGACATCATTACTGTGAAGGGCCAGAGTTGCAAACCTGCTGAAGCACGGTCAACTTGTATTTATTGTATGAAAATACCGTCAGGCCGATACGAAATGTGTACCGACGTGGTGTCAAATTATAGACAAGTAGGGCCGAGGCAAAATCATATCTGATCCGTGCACTGGGGCTTCGACGTTTGCTGAAACTAGATACCTTCAGCCAGACAGAAAAAAAGAGAGACAGTAAGTCTCACCTGTAACGTGCTGATATAATCGGCAAAGAAGGAGTTTAACGAAGGAAAATCTCCAAACACGAGAGAAAGAGAATGGATGTAGGGACTGGCAGACTCGGCCATGTCGCTCCAAAAGTTTAGATAATGGGCACTTTTGAGTATTTGCAATACCGGATATTAGGGTGATTTAATGTGCAAGTTAAAATACATTTAACAGAAGAGCTATCTAATAACCCGAGCTATCTAATCTATAATAGAAATATAAATGGGTTTCTTCTGAAATAACGGACAGACAAAACTGCTGTGAGAAGTAACGTTTTCAGGGAGTTCAATTCATTAATATGCTTGTAGAGCAGGTCTGTTTATTTTTCGTAATTGATAAATTATTTGACTCTTTCATCTGAGCGGTACAGGCTTCTGAAACATTTCAAAACTAAGGTAGCGGGGGAGAGCAGAAGAGCTTTCACCTGCTCTCTGAATCTGGTCTGGGTCACACCGTAGATAAATGTATTCGTGCAGCTGCTGAAATTCTGAATCACAGAACCCCAAAACTGTGCCTGAAAAAGCCGAATGGACATTTCCAGGTCGGTGTAGAGGCATCGCATGAGAATGAAGACCAGAGTGGTTGTCGCCCAACAGAGAAGGAAACTCGCCGACAGGCTGAAGAGCAGAATGATTGATTGTCTCCGACTCTCCATCTCCGGATCTCGCTGTTTCCCGCAATTTCCCCGTCCCTTCAGCCCCCTGCGGACTCTGCTCGCCGCCAGTATCTGTCTGACGGTCAGAGCATTGAGGGTCAAAATGAGGAAGAAAGGAAGTAGCGGATTCAACAGACGGTCCACCCAATAAAACCCCTCAAACGATGGCGAGAAAGGCACTGCAGGTCTAGTGAAACAAATCCAATTACCCCTCACCAACAACGCTATTCTTTCCATATACATGAAATAAAATGGTATGTTTTTAAAAAAAAGAAACCGAGCGATAGTGCGCCCATCACCATACCCGCAATTCTGGGGGTGCAGTATTTTGCTTTAAAAGTAGGCGAGCAAATGACCACAAAGCGATCGAAAGTGAAAGCGACAGTAAACCACACGGAACAGTCGACGGCCACGTGACACAGGACGTAGTGGACAAGGCAGAACGGAGCGTTGTCCAGGATTCCGTAATGAAATCCGTATGCTCGACGCATCTGGTAGAACAGGACTTCGATAATCACCACCATTAGATCCGCCGCAGCCATCGCCACCAGGTACCGCGTGACGCATTTGGAGAGACCGCAGTTTCCTCGGCAGAGAATGATGATCGCCACAAGGTTAACTGCAGTGAGACAAAAAAGACCAAAAATAAGAATTTAACAAAACCAAACACATTTTGCGTGGAGATACAGCCATGATCTGTTCGCTTGAAGTAAAATCCGTTGTTCATCTCTGCTGGACATTATCAGTGGAAGTAAAGAATACCTGTGTTTTTGCGGTTTGTTTGAAAGCCTGACCGCAGCACAAAGCGCTTTACAGGAGCACCTGCTGCTTTGTCTCCTCACGTTCACCGATGCAGCAGCGATGAGTAGAGTCCAAGAATGAGAGATCACAGAAACGGTTCCTTCGGCCCATATCTCCATGCCGACCGCAAGGCCATCTGAGCTGCTCGCGTTCGTTCGCTTTTGGATCACATCTCTCTAAGGCTTTCACATTTGTCAAACTGCCCAGGTGTATTTGAAATATTGTTAATGTTTCTCTATCGTCCATTTCCTTTGTTAAGCTGTTCAACACACAGAGCAACTTCTGTGGTAGAAAAAGTCGCTCGGAATCCAGATACTTTTCTGCCCTCTGATCTTAAGTCTACCCCCGCTTGTTCACGATTACCCAACCACACGGAGATGAATGACTGTATCAATACATTATCGTGGCTTTATGCACCTCTATTAAGCCATCCGCGAAATGCCTGCCTCAAGGAATAAAATGCCACTCGGCCGAACCTCTCCCTGTAACTCAAGCCCTGAAGTTCCGGCAGCATCTTTGTAAATACTGTCTGCACTCCTTTCAGCGTACATCTGCCTTTCTTATAACAGGGCGACCAAAACTGTTCACAGAACTACAAGCGCGGTATCTCCAAGGAGAGGGGTAGTGTAATTGACGTGCGCATCTACGCTTCTTTCTAGAGGCTTTAGTTATTATTCGATTGCAAGTTCAGATTCTGAAACCAAGATCTCGCACCCCAGCAACCTTTGTTTTCTTTTACTGATTCAGGGACAAACCATTTCTCTGAGCAGAACACGGTTTGAAATGTGCTCGGCACTTGAAATGATTTTTTTATATGTAATATCCATGTCAAACAATGATAAAACACAACACAACACAGGTAAATGCTGTCAGGCAGTCACCTGTGACAGGGAATATGCCAAAGTGAAATGTTCTGACTGAACGGCGTTGGTGGTTTCTGTCTTTATTGTGATCATTTTTGACAGTGTTGCAACCTGAAATAATGACAACGCAAATAGGTTGAAGCTCTAAAATGTTTCAATGTACGTTTAGTATTTAGCACATTTATGGATTATATTCAGTAATACAGTTAATTTCACGGTATTTCGTAATTATATTAACAATTATTTCAAAAAAATATTTACAGAGTGAACCATTTCAGTTCTGGCGCAGCTGCGAGGAAACAGTGCTGACACCGAGGAACATTCATCAGAATTTGAGACTGGAAAAACTTGGGAACTGTCAAAGAGTAGAAAATGGAGCGTCCTTTAATTGAACAGCGCTGGGAGGGGAAAATAGAAGGGGAAAATAAGTTTACCTTTCAGAAAGATGGAAGAGAAATTCTTGGTGAAAATTGGTAAATTTGCAACTGGGCGCTCAGCCGCTGGAAGATGCGTGCGGGAGTGTTTGAGGAGCGACAAGAGTCTCTGGATCACAGCCGTGGCGGCGCATCGTTTATGGTGAAATGGAATCCTACCGCACGGCCGCGCCGTTGGAATTCCTGTCTTTAGACGAGTCTCTTTCACCCTTCCCTAACAAGCCGGCCTCGGTGACGAAGCACACGACACTACTGAGTTGCTGTCAAACCTCATTTGTTTCACAAATGTCCTTTAGGGATGGAGAATATTCGCCTTTATCTGGATCTTATGTGACTGTAGACCCAAGATTGCGGTGGATTGTTACGTTAATCATCCGATCGGGAAAATTAGAGAGACGGTAATAATATCAGAATTGCCAGTGATGCTCACTTCCCGTGAACCTGAACCAGAAAAGGGAACAGAATTTCACAAGTTGAAATCAAAGATATTTCCTGCCAGTTTAAACTTTAATCTACTGCTCACGTGACAGGGTTGGAAGGAATGAGGTCCGCTAATGACGGGAGGTTTTGCTGGACATGGGTTGTTTGTGCTGTGTGTGTACAATTCGAGGTCTCACGACACAACTGAGAAGACTACAGGCAGTTCCAGTGACAAGTCTGCATGAACCAGGTTAAAATATTAACAGGACAGGAGATTGAGAGGAACGAGACGGCATTTTAGGGATTTTTAATAAACACCGATTAAAATCACATCAGCAGTAGCAGAGAGCGGCTGGAGGTCTCTGCTTCCGTATGAGTAATCGAAAGGCACTTACCCGGGATGCCGGCAATTGTAATCACTGTGTAACAAATAGCCCTGTCTTCAGGCATTGTTAATCCAAGGCTGTTAGTATTTGCAATTGTTTTCGGAATATTCCCAATTTCTAAATATTCATAAAAGTTGTAAATAGCCACTAAGTAAACTCAAACAGTTATAACAAAGCCCAAAGAGCAAATTTCTTTTACGCCTGCAAAGTAAAACCCTTCACCGATCACACGTTGTTGAGAGTCCACCGCGTCTGGATGTTTCCGTCCTCAATGTAGCTGAAGCACAGAATGACATTCTTTCTTAGAATAATCGGTTACTAATGATGAAAACAACTTGTACATTACTACTATTTACTACTAATATTTACTACTAATTAGCAATTATTTCTCTGTTTTAGCGAACCATAATGCCAATGGGGAAATAACACGCCTTATTTCATTGAACTGAAAACAACACCAGTCTTGAAGCCTGAAGGGACGGCTAACGCTGGGACTACATCACCTTTGCCCAGTAACTCGTTTTATTGCACATGTTAAATACAGCAAAATAATACAGAAAGACATGGCAAAAGTAAAGGCAAACAAAATGAGGTAACAGCAAATTTCACTTTTGCCCAGTAACAAGTCTTATTGCATTTCGTTGTAGCTGTCGTCCCTTTCATCGGTGAATACACAGTGGATGTAGGAACTGTTTCCTCTCTGTGGGAGTGGGGAAGATGTTGTGCAGTGGTGCATTGGGGCCACCCGGTGGTCTGTGTGTCCGTGTGTGTTGCTATTGTAGTGGCTGTGAAGCTGGTATTGTGGCGGTGAAGCTGGTATTGTGGCTGTGAAGCTGGTATTGTGGCGGTGAAAAGTACTCGGGGTGAGCCATCATATTACTCATCACTGCAAATCCCTCTGCAACAGAGTCAGTCAGTTTTTCAATGTTCGTCATCAGTCGGGTCATACTATCCGTGAGCTCCCTGTCGGTTGCCTCCATACGCTCCGGTGTTTGCTTTTTTTAAGTCCTCCTGCGCGAGAGCCAACAGCTGTCCGTCGTTTGGCAATTTCCTTTTAAGTTTTTCTAGTCGCACCAACGCGCACCAAATCCTTCACGGCGAGGTTCGTCACCAAACATGTCGCTTGATTTCGGTAAATGTGGCCTTCTCATGCCCAGTAGGAGAAGATTCGCCCAAATAACCATTTTAATGTGGACGGAGGTACTTTCAAAAACGCCTCGTGTGGATGCCTATCGTTTTTACGCGAAACCGGCGTTTTCAATATTATCCGGTATAATGTGGACGTAGCTTATGATTCACTTACATTGCTCTGGTGACTTTTTCCTGGATATGATACATTGACATTAATGTTTTGTACTTTTTGGCGCAAACCCTCACTGTTTGCACTGTCACCGAGTCAGTCACAAACACAGATGTTGGCAAGTATGTGGCGCGAAATGCAAACCAATGACCCCAGCATTACAGACATTGTCCGCTGCTGTACCCGACAGAGAGAAAAAATAGAAAGCATTGTATCAACATCGGTGTAAATGCAAATAAGTACCAGTGAAGATATTACAGAGTCACCAGGTTGGATTTCAGAAAGAAATTGATTCGGGGAAAAAGTGCGTATAAAGCTGCTAAAGTTACGTATGTAAGTGTGTACCTCTAATATACATTATAACGTGTCTGTATAAAATTTCCTACTCGTTCTGTGGATTTTGAAACGGTGAAGTAACGGACAAAGCCGATGATGAATCCACTCGAGGAACAGTGAGATGCCGAACTTCTGAGGCGCGTAATTCGCTGTAGGAATACAATGGGCTGATAAGACTGCCATTCACTGCCCTGTGGGGTACGAGAACGACCATCCACACGTTTCTCCCTGGTGGGAATACCGGCATAATTTAACAAAATACTTCCGGCCATCTATAGATTCCAAACGGATTCTTCTCATGGTTGAACGTAAAAATGCCCGTGTTCTTGGCATTACCTTCGCAGTGCCCAGCAGAAATAAATGCAGGACCGACAAGTAGGGCCACACCATCACATAAAACCATATTAAAAGACATTATTAGCAGACAGACAGACAGACACACACACACACACACACACACACACACACACACACACACACACACACACACACACAACACACACACACATACACACACACACACAGCACACTCACACACACACACAAAACACACACACACACACACACACACGCACATACAGCGCACACACACACACACACACACACACACACACACATACACACACACACACAGCACACTCACACACACACACAAAACACACACACACACACACACACACACACACACGCACATACAGCGCACACACACACACACACACACACACACACACACACACACACATACACACACACACACAGCACACTCACACACACACACAAAACACACACACACACACACACACACACACACACACACGCACATACAGCGCACACACACACACACACACACACACACGCGCGCGCGCGCGCGCGCACAGGCAAATGAGTATCAGCACGTGCATTAAATTCTTTGTCGATCTCCCAGTTCATGACTTTCTCCTCCCAGTCGGAACGCGTTGAACACGATATTTCACGGTGGAGTCAGAATATCGATTAAAGGATTGAAGAAACAAAAGCGACATTGAAACAGCTGCAAGGCCATGTTGTAGAAACAAGGATTATTCACAGCAGAATTAAAGAAAAAAAACAATAAAGTGTGTAACACTTACCCAACAGGCTGGTATATGTCTAGGGGAAAAAGGAGATCCAGCCACACACCAACCCACCTCCCGTACACGCAGGTGCTGTGAGAATCGCGCTTATGCCTCGCACCTGCCAACAGTATCAAACCCACAACAAATACCGTTATGAAATACACTTTAAAGAGTTTACTAAAATTAAAAGAGTATTAGCCAATACAATATATATATATACAAGAAAAAAACAAAAGGCGCCAACTTATAAAAGTTCAGTCAGTTTAGTGCACATCGGTGGAGCTCATCCAGCGAACCACTCGACCCCTCGGTGGTTGTCCTCCCGAAACTCCCACATCGGACTCCCCGGTGGTCGTCCGAGCGCAAGTTCTCCGTCCTCGGCGTCTCCCTCCGGACTCTCCTCACACCCCAAGCCCAAGTTCCCAGCCTCACAAAACACAATAACATTCCCCATTGATTAACAAATGAATACAATTTCCATATCAGCCATTCCAAAGCGAAACAACGGCAAGAGAAACTTTTAACAGACAAAGAAGCATTCCTACTCGTAACAAACTAAAGAAGCCCTTTTTAGTAACATACACAGGACATTGTACAAGTGGGAGAACAGAGTAATAGGATCGAGCATGCAGTTGATTACAAGGTAAAAATGAAGAGAGGGTTACAGTGCTATAGTGTGAGAGTGTGGGTTTCATTCTGTATCTGTCACTTTCTGCTACAGTGTGAGAGAGTGGGTTTCATTCTGTATCTGTCGGTCTCTGTTACAGTGTGAGAGTGTGGGTTTCATTCTGTGTCTGTCAGTCTCTGTTACAGTGTGAGAGTGTAGGTTTCATTCTGTATCTGTCGGACTCTGCTACAGTGTGAGAGTGTGGGTTTCATTCTGTATCTGTCAGTCTCTGTTACAGTGTGAGAGTGTAGGTTTCATTCTGTATCTGTCGGACTCTGCTACAGTGTGAGAGTGTGGGTTTCATTCTGTATCTGTCGGACTCTGCTACAGTGTGAGAGTGTGGGTTTTATTCTGTATCTGTCGGACTGCTACAGTGTGAGAGTGTGGGTTTTATTCTGTATCTGTCGGACTCTGCTACAGTGTGAGAGTGTGGGTTTCATTCTGTATCTGTCAGTCTCTGCTACAGTGTGAGAGAGTGGGTTTCATTCGGTGTCTGTCAGTCTCCGTTACAGTGTGAGAGTGTGGGTTTCATTCTGTATCTGTCGGACTCTGCTACAGTGTGAGAGTGTGGGTTTCATTCTGTATCTGTCAATTTCTGCTACAGTGTGAGAGAGTGGGTTTCATTCTGTGTCTGTCAGTCTCTGTTACAGTGTGAGAGTGTGGGTTTCATTCTGTATCTGTCAGCCTCTGCTACAGTGTGAGAGTGTGGGTTTCATTCTGTATCTGTCAGTCTCTGCTACAGTGTGAGAGTGTGGGTTTCATTCTGTATCTGTCAGTCTCTACTACAGTGTGAGAGTGTGGGTTTCATTCTGTATCTGTCAGTCTCTGCTACAGTGTGAGAGTGTGGGTTTCATTCTGTATCTGTCATTCTCTACTACAGTGTTGAAGCATGGGTTTCATTCTGTATCTGTCAGTCTCTGCTACAGTGTGAAAGTGTGGGTTTCATTCTGTATCTGTCTGTCTCTGTTACAGTGTGAGAGTGTGGGTTTCATTCTGTATCTGTCTGTCTCTGTTACAGTGTGAGAGTGTGGGTTTCATTCTGAATCTGTCAGCCTTGTTACAGTGTGAGAGTGTGGGTTTCATTCTGTATCTGTCAGTCTCTGCTACAGTGTGAGAGTGTGGGTTTCAGTTTTTATTTGTTTGCCTCAGCTTCACCGTGATATTGGTAACTGATATTGTCCTTCCCAACTCAGACTGGTTCAAGCCAAACACTCGGCGCAGACCAACAGGTCACAGGCTGTTCCTTCTCATTTGAAAATGGTTTGCTTTCGATCATCAAAAACAAAACAACTCATTGTGTCCACCTGTAGTTGCTTTGATGAAGCCATTCCTGAGAACGGACCTCCATTCCTGCAATCACATGGCAAGAACAAAAGCATCTTCTTTGTGTATTTCCATTGCCGTTGCCTCGGTTCTGCTCACTGATTTGCAGATTATAGTTTTCTGGACAACATATATGTTCGTCTGTCGATATGCGTGTCTGCACATCTACCTATCTATCCATCTATCTCTCTAACTATCTGGTCGTCTGCCGGTGTGCCTGTCCTCTGCCTGCCTGTTTCTCTGTCTGTCTGTCTGTCTGCGTAACTATATATCGTTCATCTACTTCTTCCCAGATATTGTGACTTTGATCAAGCGCACATCGCAAGAGTGCGGACAATGAGAAGCCATTTTGAATATTTAAATACTTCTTTTCTCAGTCTTACCGGATTGATATCCACAAGGTAGATACGCTGTGACATGGGAGTGATGTCAGTTCACCATTCAATTGTCACTTCAAGGGTATTTACAAAGGCCGACTGAATTCCATGATCCAGTGGACAGCGAGTCGGCAGAGTGCAATCCCTCACTTGCTGTCCCAGTTTTAACTGTATTGATGATATATGGTTTGTTCGACATGGAGTACAACAATGAAGTGAAGGTTCACGTGAACTGGATGAGAAAATGAAGCACAGTGAGTGGAAAATCAGATCGAATGAAAATACAAGTTCTCAGCCCTAATGTGGTCTCTGGACATGCAAAGTAATAATGTAAAAGAATGAATCCGTTCTCCCTTATCAGACTGCCTATTATTGCTGTCATGTTTATTCATGGAAAGTCCCTGCATGAAGTCCTCGTACTGAGCGCTCAGGGCTCAATCGGAAGAGTTGCATTTTCCGTATTACTGTTTGAGATTTCGCCAATGGATTGTGTTTGTATCGTTTTGTTAATTTTGAGTCTGAGTCTGAGCTAAATCTAGACTTTACTCTGCTTTTGAGTTCATCCTGATCCAAAGCTCTCTCGGTACGTTCACAAGATCATACGGCTCCTGTGTCATCCAATCTCAAGATCGCTGTGTGTTAATCCCACAACCGATATAAAATTTGACAGGGAAGTGGAGGACTTTTAAGTGGAACCTAATCAACAAACTACTAGTGGCCGCGGACGAAGCAACATTGAATGGCTCCCCGAAAGTCTTTTGAATTTTGGAGGAAAATAAAATGCCCGTGAGAAACACAGACTACTGCAAGTCGAATACGTGGCACAGTAAAATTCTGAGGTCAAGATCTAATGTGATAGCTGAAACTATATGGTCGTAATTTTGCACGTTGCGACATCCCGTCTCCACTAGCAACGAATATCCTTGTTAATACACAAACACACACACACACACACACACACACACACACACACACACACACACGCTGTAGTAGATATTTAATGCATTTTTAGCTTTTTAATTGTTGGACTTGAATTATTTTTACACATTCACCAACAATAATATGCTAATCTTGCCATCAAATGCACGTTTTTGTTTAATCGCGTCCATAATCGTTAAGACTTAACGCACAGACACGCTGCTAAGATTCAGTTTTAATCGGTGAAGATATACAAATTCTGTTGTTCTTCCCCGATGCAGCTTCATGAGGAGTAAATAAATATCCCCGAGTCTAAAAATACGTCAGTCACCTTGTCAAACTGAAATGCAGCATTTACATTATTAGCAACAGCTTTCAATTATAAATTTATTTTTTAATGACGACGTGCTTTATGGTGCAGTCTACTGGAAGACAAAGCGATGTTTTGCAATTGTCTTCCCTAAATATTATTTAGGGATATTTATAATCTATTATATTTATATTATATTTATATTTATTTTGATATTTATTATAATATTATAATATCATATAATTATAGTAATTATAGACCTTTATCGGATTTATTTAAATTAGTAACGCTATTTTCTTCATCCCTGAGACTAGTGAATCCAGTAAAATCTGCAGGTGGTTGTGAATGACAGTATTATGTACACATGGTTATGGAAATGTGTTTGACGTATGAGTACGATTGGCATCTCAGGCTGGCCGGGCCCAAATGCGCTGCTAAAGAGGAAATTAAGTGAGGACGAGAGTTGTACCACCGACTGCGGCGAACATGACAGTAGTTGACAGGGAGGATTTCACTTTGAAGGCGACGAAAAGCTGGTCCTCTCGGATCAACTTAAACAGGGATGACCATATTCAGAGTTCAAAGTAAATTTATTGCGAAAGTAGCCACATGTCACCATATGGGTGGAAACGACTAGCCGCATTTTTGCGGGCATACTCAAATAAACCCAGTAACCTTAACCGAATCAATGAATGTCCGCACCAACAACGCTAAGCGAACGAGTGCAAAATACAACAAAATGTGCAAATACAAACATAGTAAATAATAAGAATAATATAGGCCCTCCTTGAGAGCATTGCAATTCTGATAAGAAGAGTACGCTACTAAACGTAAGTGAGAGCACATCCTAAAAAAGTCAAAAGTTTCAAAGTTGACAAATCCAAAAGAAGAGACCTCGGGGACGCGGATCTCAGTCTAATTTCACAAACAGGCGAGTTTTAAAAGTCTCCGAATAACCAGCCTTACACGTGTTATATGTTCCTCACACCGGTGAGAAAAGATCAAACTATCATCGAGATACCCTCACTATATAGCATGTCATGGCACCGATGGAGCAGTAGTGTGGTTGCCATCTATTTACAAAACACCTCAAGGAAGTCGGGACACTGGGGGGTGGGGACATATTTGACATCATCAGACGTCACAGACTTGGTAAATTAATGGAAAGTACTCTTAGATAGACAGGGTCTGATTAGGAACAGTCAACACAGATTTGTGCGTGGAAGGTCATGTTCGACAAATCTTATTGAATTTTTGCCACATTTCTTCATAGACTTTCTACATATTGTGTCAAGAATCCTTCCTGAACACACCTAACGTGGAAGCATTGGAAAGGGTACAGAAGAGATTTACCAGGATGCTGCCTGGTTTAAAGAGTATGGATTATGATCAGAGATTAAGGGAGCTAGGGCTTTACGGTTTGGTGAGAAGGAGGATGAGAGGAGACATGATAGAGCTGTACAAGATATTAAGAGGAATAGACAGAGTGAAGAGCCAGCGCCTCTTGCCCAGGGCACCACTGCTCAGTACAAGAGGACATGGTTTTAAGGTAATGGGAGGGAAGTTTAAGGGGGATATTAGAGGAAGGTTTTTCACTCAGAGAGTGGTTGGTGCGTGGTATGCACTGCCTGAGTCAGTGGTGGAGGCAGATACACTAGTGAAGATTAAGAGACTACTAAACAGGTATATGGAGGAATTTAAGGTGGGGAGCTATATGGGAGGCAGGGTTTGAGGGTCGGCCCAAAATTGTGGGCCGAAGTGCCTGTAATGTTCTGTACTATTCTATGTTCTATGTTCTAACAAACTCCACTCCATCTAAACCCCTAGCTCTAAGGAGATGCCAATCGATATTTGGGACATTAAGAACTCCCATCACAATAACTCTGTTCTTCTTAGATCTTTCCAGGATCGGTTTCCCTATCTGCTCCTCGATATCCCTGTTACTATTTGGCCGCCTATAAAAAACACCCGGTAAAGTTTTTGACCCGGTTCAGTATCTACAGAATGGAGTGACTAGCGGCGTCACGGGGAATGACGAGCTTCATGAAGATTTTGCACATTTCCTTGCACACACAATCTGGACTGAGTCTGTCACTTTAACGTTTATACAGCCTGACGGTGTTGGCACGTTACGTTGTCAGATATTACTGATACCCGTCTCAGAGTCGGCGTATAATTAATGAACACATCCGTAGCCTTCAAATAGAACACAACCCAGAGGTGTTGCTGTTTATATTGGATGGTTTTGATGAATTCAATGACAACATTGATTTCGCTGACAGCCGGAGAGACAGAGAACCCCAATACACATGCACAGATCCTGAATTCCGGTGCAAGATGTCTGACATTGTGTACAGTTTAATCCAGGGCATGCTGCTCCCAGCGTGTTCAGTGCTGGTGACCACCCGTCCCACTGAGTTATTGACGACGCTGAACCTGAGTGAAATAAACTGGGAGATTCAGGATTGAAACTGGTGTGTGCGTCTCTGAGGAACCCGGAGTGTAAAATACAGACCCTGGTGTTAAGTACCTGACTTTGGGAGATAGCGTACAGAGTCACTGGGTGTTTGACACTGAATATTAATGTGATCAGTAATTGTGTTACTGATAAACACTGGGAATTTGTACCGTCTCCTGTCTCTCTGTGTCCTTCACCCTCACTCTCTCTCATCTCCAGGCTACCCAGTATCTGCTTCACAGATTCTGGTGCCGAAGATCTCGTCTCTGCTCTTAGTACAAACCCATCACTGACGGTGCTGGATCTGCTATCAAGTTGACTGACAGACTGATCTGTCCCCGCTCTCCACAGCCTCATACTGACCCTTCCGATCGGATGAGTGTTTGTGTTACCAATGTGATAAAATTTCAGCCGATCCGTGGGTTTTCTGGCAATATTTGTCAATGAGTGTTATTGAACCATTAACCCACTGTCCTGTTACTGACACTGTTGTGTAATCTGTTTATTTCATCTATATCCTTCCATCTGTTTTAGTCTGCAGTACAATCAGTTCAGTCAGAAATGGAAGTAGGAACTGAGATCTCTGCAGGAACCCAGACACGGACTGAGAGTGAGATTGTGAACATCCGAATGTGTGAACCGTGGTTTGGGATTGGGACATTTTGGCCGCTTCCCCCGCCGCCCCCTTTAAAGCCATCCTCCCCTTTAACGGCCGCGCTCAGGGTTTCATTCCCAACTGTTCCATCGGACCCCAGCTCCAGCCGAACGCTGTGACATTGATGCAGCCCCGCAGAGAGGCTCATTCCTCATCCTCTTATCACTCCCGGGGTCAGACACACAGTGAAGCTCATTCGGCCTCGTTTCCTCAGACGCTGAGTGAAACTCCCTGCACGTTCAATTAAGCATTCCGGGGATCACAAACACAACGGAACTCGGTCCGGATCATCCTATCAAACCCGCCCGACCCACAGAGTGAAGCTCCCTCCGCACCATCCCATCCCACACTCCTTGTGTCCGAAACAGAGAGTTCTCCATCCGCACCATCCCATCCCACACTCCTTGTGTCCGAAACAGAGTAGCTCCATCTGCATCATCCATCACACATTCCTCGGGTTCCGACGCAGAGTGAAATTCCGTATACACCGTCCAATCACTCACCCCGGGGTCAAACACTAAGTGACGCTTTTTCCGCATCCTAGCTTCAAACAATCCCGGGGTCAGACAGAGGGTGAAGCTCCCTCCACACCGTCCCATCACACACTCCAGGGGTCAGACACAGAGTGAATCTCCCTCCACACCGTCGCATCACACACTCCCGGGGTCAGACACAGACTGAATCTCCCTCCACACCGTCCAATCACACACTTCCGGGGTCAGACAGAGAGTGAAGCTCCCTCCACACCGTCCCATCACATACACCCGTGCTCAGATACAGAGTACAGCTCACTCCACACTGTCCCATCACACTCTCGACATGTCAATAACAGTGAATCTACTTCTACAGCGTCGCCATGGATGAAATGATTAACCAATGGATGAACATGACTTTCTATCGACATCCCCTCAATCGGAGCAGAGTAGATGTCGACAGGAAGCGTCCAACGCCTGTTTCAATGTTGGAGACCTCCTTCCAGAAACGGAGTGGTTGCTTGTGGTAAACGTGTGTCAGGTGGTTAGTACAGAAATATCAAAATTACACAACAAAAGTCCAACAAATTCAAGACGTTAAAAGTAGAAAATGCCGAGGAAAGCACAGAAGCTATCCAACGCATTACAGAGTCCTACAACAGTTTAATTCAGTCTGATTTCTTACACAAGCAGAAAGCAGTGGTAAGAGTCATTCACCAAAACCGTGCTTTACAATACAAACGCCTGATACTGAAAGTACCATACATTAGTATAAATACCGTGATAATGAACTTGCGACTGTACTGGAGTGAATGCAGAGGAGATTCGACATTTATTTTCCTCGGGTGGAAATTTAATCGAAATCGTCAGGTGAGATGACAATCTTTCCCTGGAGCAGAGTGGGCATCTGGGTTTTCCATAGGAATTTATACAATTATAATCAGAATGCATGATTTCTGCGGTGTTAAATATTTCTCCGCAACAGGGTTTTCCAACGCGAAGGACAAATGTAAGGTTTACTGTAAGTTCGTGCGGAATGTTGAATTTCTTTATCGTTTTATTCTTGTGCAAAAGTAACGAATGGCTTCCATATCTGCCGATTTGGTCTTAAATGTCCTCAGATCCTGAACAGACCTATCATTGTCTAAAGAGGTGTGGCTGTAACGGGAGGGGGAGTATGGTGAAGAAAATGCTGGAATGAGTTGAGTAATTGTTAGGAGGTGGAGGTCGCGGGCTGCGGATGCCGAAGAGTCTGTTCCCGTGCTGTGTCTATCTCGGGCTATAAAACAGTTTATTTCTCACCTCTGCCTCGTTCTCCGGTGACTGTCAGTTCCATAGTAACAAGATGAAAACACGGCGACGGCCTCTGTGAAGATCTTAGATATTCTGTTCATTAATTAGTTGAATAATTGACGTGAAGGGATATTTCGCTGCGCTGATGAACTGCTCTCTGAACTTGGACTGAGTTACCCCATAAATAAACGTGTTTGTGCAGGAACTTAATATCAGCAACATGCCTCCCGATTGTTGAAGTATAGATTCCGATTCATTGTAATTATTCTGATCCAGTCCGGCGATGATGTAATAAAGGAATTCGGCAACATACACCGACCACAGGATGATGAAGCTCCCGGAGATGGAGAGAAGTAAGATCACAGACCTCCTCCTGCTCTCCATCTCCGGGTCGCTGCGGTTCTCCGCCTTGTTCTGACCTCTCAGCCCCTTACGGACGCGACTGGTCACTAAAATGTGTCTGACTGTCAGAGCGTTGAACAGCATTATTAACACGAACGGGAGTAATGGCGTTAGAACGGTAGAAAACCAGTCATATCCCACCCACCCGGGATCCGTATAGTAGCCTGGCTTCGTAATACAGTCCCAGGGTATATTGTCAATCACGTTCACAGGATGAAATGTAAAGAAGATGGGCAGATTTTTAACACAGAGCAGAACGCCGGTTGTTGTCAGAACCACAGCCGCAGTTTTCCCGGTGCAATACTTCGCTTTCCGCTTCTGACAACAGATGGCGACAAACCGATCAAATGTAAACATGACGGTGAACCAGACAGAACAGTCAGTGGCTGTCTCTGCCAGTGCAGAGATCACACTGCACACCGGGGTGATGTCCAGGAAAGTCCCGGGGAAGTAATAATAACTGATCCGCCACAATATGACCTGAAAGATGATGGTTAGTAGATCCGCCGTTGCCATGGCCACCAGATAGCGAGTGGTGCAGGTGGAGAGGCCGCACTTTCCCAGGGAGAGGATCGCAATCGCCACTAAATTCACTGGGGGAACAGCAAACAGAATGAGTGAATTACTGTCTCACCGCTCCGTGGTTCTCAGGGCAGAGACAAGCTGGAAATTGAGAACAATCAGACTGTGCAGACAACTCATTTCTGGGGGTTTAAAAGGAGTAATGCGGGAATCTCAGATCCCTCTCACGAATGCATACGGGGTGAACGGAGAAGGTACTCGATACTGGAAAAGGAACAGGGTTTGGGAAGGAGGCGTTATCAACGGATCGCCGAGAGCGCTTGAGAGAAATCAATATAAATCTCCCCCCGTCATGTTTTGGACTGATGTGTAAAACCTGGGTACCTCGGCAACTTTCTCAGCGATGCTGATTACCGCGTTCCGGTCACCTATGTCCCGGCACTCTCACTGTGCAGCGAAGGCCCGCTCCCTCCACCTCTGTCCATCTACAAAGTTCAAAGTAAATTCATTTCCACCGTTCCAATGCTTGCGTCTCCTTCTTGACTCCCCGTTTATCACCCGCACACCCCCCCCCCCCCCCACCTCCGCTTGGATGGCTTCTTTTAAATTCCGCAACTACCCTTGGCCGGGGTTCCTTCACACGCTCTCAACGAATCCGATCAGGAAGTTTCAATGTTCGTTTTTGAGGTTTATGCTTGACCCGCTGAACTTTAAGGTATTTAGCACGCTAGTGTGTATATCATCAAAGACCGTGTAGATACTCCAAACGGTCTGCCTCGTTTGGGGCCGCTCCGAATTACTTCAGCATTATTCTAAATGGTCCGAAGCACATTGTACAAGAACGGAGTATCGCGTGCACCTTACCCCATCTGAACCCTAACGGACACCGCTGGGCTTGCTCTTAACTCCTGCTTCACTTCACGGATAACAGGGCGTGGTAATAAACCCTGGTACAAAACACGCACACAGGCCCTGACTTGACTTATATTCGGAGTCTGACTTACAAATGCAATTGACCACTCTCCCCTGAATCTCAAAGTCCATTCGCTTCCGGCGTTCTCTTCAAATTTGCAGGTATTTCTTTAATCAGAGCGCAATACCTTGAATTTTGAATTTAAAGCACGTTGCTCTAATGAAACGGTATAAAACCAAATAGCCGTAAAGGTGGCGAGCGCGCTGGATTATCGGGGTTTACTTGACAGCGGCTTTGCATTGATAAATCACAACTGCCTGCTGTGAATCTACAATATGAATCCATCTTCCCGATGCTCCTCTCTACGGCCGCTTCAGCTGCCGGTTTACATCCAACAGAAGCCATGAATTATAAAGCAAGGGAACTTCTGAGCGAACACAGAGATTGGTCGCAATGTCTGCACCGCACTCTCTGATACTCCGACATCACAGCGCTGTCGGTCACTGAACGAGTCCACGGACCGCGCACACAAAACGTAAAATGTTAATTTGCTTGTGTTCTTACCAGGAACACCGATCACGGCAATGACCAAGTACCATATCTTCTTCACACGGTAAATGGTTTCACGCATGCTGTCTGAGATTCAACCTGTCTTCTAGCTGTCCGCGATCTCACTGGAGAAACTCTGAGCTGACGAATCTCCACGGTCATTCATTTATACTCGCTCCATCACACGAGCTATGCAATATCACACAAGGCTCACGTGTTTTCCAACTGCTGGGGTTAAAGTAAACTTGATGTCATTTAAGTAAACTCCCAATAGTGATGAAATATGAATAGCTTAACACGAAAATATAAAATCTCAAAGATGAAGAAATGACGATTGCAGAAGTCAGTAAATGTTGTTGTGAAACAATCTCAGACTCATCTCTCGGTTTCATGATATTTATTGTTGATCTTGTCCATTCCGAGGATCCATGGACTTTGTCAACATAGACCAATGTTATACTGTCAATGGGCTATTTTGTTTCACTCTGGGAATTGTCTCGGTTTTAGATCTTGCAATAGAAAAATAAAATAAAGAATAAGATGTATGTACGTTCCTGTAACATAGTGAAGAACCTTAAACTAATATCATTGTTTATTCTGTTTTTATGTTCCTAATATCCCACCTCGATTTACTTATGTATTGAATGGTCTGAACAGAATGGCTCATGAGAAGAGCCCTTCACTCTCTCTAGATACTCGTTGCAATAAATATCCAATGGGTCATCTGTTGTGGGATTAAATTAGTCATTTTTTTCAGCTAGTCAGCGAAGGGCAGACAGTGGTCAATATTGAGGTACGAGATTACCTTCCATGGGTGAGTATGGCTGGGATATTTACAAAGAGTGACGGGGTTCTCGGGAGTGCTGATGTGGACACGAAGAAAAAAACGGAAGTCCAAACAACAATAAAGGTATGGAAGCAGATTTACAATGGGGCATCCAATACGTTCAGAATAGATGCCGTCACGGACGAGAAAGTCGTGATGCAATAATATATAATAGGAGACTGATTTTCTGCTCCACGGAGTGATGGACGTGATTGCTGTGGAGCCGCTGCACAAGTGTTTCACCAGGAAATTGCCGAACATGGAACATTTCCGATATCAGCGGAGAATCTGTCATTCTCTCCTTGAAACGGAGTACCAGGGGGTGTTACACACAGAAGCTAAACTATTATTAGCAGACATACAGTGGCTTGCAAAAGTCTGGGGCACCACTGGTCAAAGTTTATGTTACTGTGAATATTTAAGTGAAAACAAGATGACATGATCTCCAGAAGTCATAAAGTTGAAGTTGAAACATTTTTTACAAGGTTTTAAGCAAGTTTAGTATATTATTTTTGTTTTGTACAATTTTAGAGTGAAAAATAGGAAAGGAGCACCATTCAAACGTTTGGGCACCGCAAGAGATTTGAGCTCTGAGATAACTTTGTCCAAGGTCTCGGAACTTAATTAGATGGTTAGGGCTTTGCCCTGCCGACCGAGCCTACTGCACTTTCAGGGTTCACAATGATGTCTCCACTACATTGGAACATAAAACACAACCTGGATTTGCTCGGACTGCGAGCAAGGTTGATCCTGAGCTCATCACAATTTTATGCTTAATCCACTGGTATTCGCACTTCTTTCCTCTGTCTGGGGCCTTCTCCATTGCCATCGTATGCATAACATAAATGAGGAGAACGGCATCTCATCTTCCAACTAGACACCTCACAGACTGCAGATAGAGAACAGACTGCTGTTTTATTCTTATTCCGGCTGAATTACCTTTTGTTGTTACTCCGATGAAGCCCATGACCCCTTCCTGCCCCGGTACCAAATAATCCCAAATAACGGCCAGTATTACGCATAAAGTTCCATGGTCTAATTGATCTTTCACCGTCCTGTCATCTCCATGTTGAAAATTGGCACACTTGCACCCTTGACTCAATCCCGTGAGTTAGGGTTAACGGGGATTCACTTTCTACACACTCTGCAATTTTGAAGATGCTTTAACAATTTTTTCTCTTTCACACCTTGGAATGACATCGTAGCGATACACAGTTTTGGGAAAAATAATGTGGTCTACATTGTCAAATGCCTGAGACCAACACAGGCTGATCTATGAAAGTGGGTCAAGTGGAGGCATTGGTTGACGTGCAAACAGGAGCTGGAAATTCAAACAACCACACACACAAAATGCTGGAGGAACACAGCAGGCCAGGCAGCATCTATAGTGAGAAGAGCTGTCGACGTTTCGGGCCGAGACCCTGGTTGAGAGAGTTCCTCGAGAGTTCCTCGAGAGTTCCTCGAGGATGAAATGCACTTTGTGGAAAGCGACTGTATTGTAAATGGAGAGTAAATACCTGTGTATGCGCCCAGTAAGTTTGTACCCGCCACAAAGAGTCAACGCATGGGAAAGGTAATACTGGGGGAAAGTAATCCACGCTGGCCGGGCGCTCCTCGTCATCCTGATATAACCTTCAAGATCCCAACTTTGGGTCATTCACTTCCGCGATGGCTGGTCTCCACAGAGTTGTCGCTGCGTGTACTCCTGAAAAGTTCTATTCCTCTCTTTCCCTTATCACATTAATCTAATAGCTTTCAGTGTCGTTGACTCAAACTTTATGCCCCTTTCCCCCGACATGTGATCTTGGTAACTGATTTTGTCCTTCCCAACTCAGACTGGTTCAAGCCAGACACTCGGCGCAGACCACCAGGTCACAGGCTGTTCCTTCTCATCTGAAAATGGCTTGCTTTCGATCATCAAAAACAAAACAACTCACTGTGTCCACCTGTAGTTGCTTTGATGAAGCCATCCCTGAGAACGGACCTCCATTCCTGCGATCATCTGGCAAGAACAAAAGCATCTCCTTTGTCTATTTTCATTGCCTTTGCCTCGTTTCTGTTCACTGCTTTGCAGATTATGGTTTTCTGAACAACATATATGTTCGTCTGTCGATATGAGTGTCTGCACATCTACCTATCTGTCCATCTATCTCTCTATCTACCTGGCCGTCTGCCGGTGTGCCTGTCCTCTGCCTGCCTGTTTCTCTGTCTCTTTGTCTGTGTAACTATATATCGTTCATCTACTTCTTCTCAGATATTGTGACTTTGATCAAGCGCACTTCACAAGAGTGCGGACAATGAGAAGCCGTTTTGAATATTTAAATACTTCTTTTCTCAAACTTACCGGATTGATATCCACAAGGTAGATACGCTGTGACATGGGAGTGATGTCAGTTCATCATTCAATTGTCACTTCAAGGGTATTTACAAAGTCCGACTGAATTCCATGATCCAGTAGACAGCGAGTCGGCAGAGTGTAATCCCTCACTTGCTGTCCCAGTTTTAACTGTATTGATGATATATGGTTTGTTGGACATGGAGTACAACAATGAAGTGAAGGTTCACGTGAACTGGCTGAGAAAATGAAGCACAGTGAGTGGACAATCAACTCAAATGAAAATACAAGTTTTCACCCCCAATGTGGTGTCTGGACATACCACGTAATAATGTAAAAGAATGAATGCAGTTCTCCCTTATCAGACTGCCTATTATTGCTGTCATATTTATTCATGGAAAATCCCTGCATGAAGTCCTCGTACTGAGCGCTCAGGGCTCAATCGGAAGAGTTGCATTTTTCGTATTACTGTTTGAGATTTCACCAATGGATTGTGTTTGTATCGTTTTGTTAATTTTGAGTCTGAGTCTGAGCTAATTCCAGACTTTACTCTGCATTTGAGTTCATCCTGTTCCAAACCTCTCTCGTTATGATCACAAGATCATACGGCTCCTGTGTCATCCAATCTCAAGATCGCTGTGTCGTTCGTCACACAACCGATATAAAATTTGACCAGGAAGTGGAGGTCTTTTAAGTGGAACCTAATCAACAAACTCCTAGTGGCCGCGAACGAAGCAACCTTGAATGGCTCCCCGAAAGTCTTTTGAATTTTGGAGGAAAATAAAATGCCCGTGAGAAACACAGACTACTGCAAGTCGAATACGCTGCACGGTAAAATTCTGAGGTCAAGATCTAATGTGATAGCTGAAACTATATCGTCGTAATTTTGCACGTTGCGACATCCCGTCTCCACTAGCAATGAATATCTTTGTTAATACACAAACAGACACACACACACACACAGACACAGACACACACACACACACACACACACACACGCTGTAGTAGATATTTAATGCAATTTTAATTGTTGGACTTGAATTATTTTTACACATTCACCAACAATAATATGCTAATCTTGTCATCAAATGCACGCTTTTGTTTAATCGAGTCCATAATCACGAAGACTTAACTCAGAGACACGCTAAGATTCAGTTTTAATCGGATAAAATATACAAATTTTATTGCTCTACCCCGATGCAGCTTCATGGGGAGTAAATAAAATCCCCGAGTCTAAAAATACCTCAGTCACCCTGTCAAACTGAAATGCAATATTTACATTATTAGCACCACAATACAATTACAAATTTCTTTTTTAATGACGACGTGCTTTATGGTACTGTCTATGGGAAGACAAAGCGATGTTTTGCAATCGTCTTCCCTCAATATTACTTAAGGATATTTATAATCTATTATATTTATATAATATTTATATTTATTTTAATATTTATTATAATATCATATAATTATAGTATTTATAGTCCTTTAGCGGATTTATTTAAATTACGAACGCTATTTTCTTCTTCTCTGAGACTAGTGAATCCCGTAAAATCTGCAGGTGGTTGTGAATGACAGTATTATGGACACATGGTTATGGAAATGTGTTTGACGTATGAGTACGATTGGCATCACAGGCTTACCGGGTCCGAATGCGCTGCTAAAGAGGAAATTAAGTGAGGAAGAGAGTCGTACCACCCACTGCGGCGTACATGGCAGTAGTGACAGGGAGGATTTCACTTTGAAGACGACGAACAGCTGGTCCTCTCAGATCAATTTAAACAGGGATGACCATGTTCAGAGTTCAAAGTAAATTTATTAAGAAAGCAGCTGATGTCACCATATAGGTGGAACCGTCTAGCCGCATTTTTGCGGGCATACTCAAATAAACCCAGTAACCATAACCGAATCAATGAATGTCCGCACCAACAACGCTAAGCGAACGAGTGCAAAATACAACAAAATGTGCAAATACAAACATAGTAAATAATAAGAATAATATAGGCCCTCCTTGAGAGCATTGCAATTCTGATAAGAAGAGTAACCAACTAAATTTAAGTGAGAGCACATCCTAGAAAATTCAAAAGTTTCAAAGTTTTCAAAAGCCGAGTAAACTTAATGTCGGAGGAATGTGTAAAATATACATCCTGAAATTGTTTTTCTTCAGAACCATCCACGAAAACAGTAGAGTGTCCCAAAGAGTGAATGACAGTTAAATGTTGGTAGAAAGGAAGGAGGAAGATGGCAGAATAAGAACCTCTTGGTGAGAGGGAAGGGCAAGCTAAAAGGGAATGGGTGTTGCCAAGTTGGCGAAATAACAGTCTGGGTGATGATAGGAGAACAAGGCAAAGGGCTGCAGAAGAAGGAAGCAGATAGGAGAGGAGAGTGGATCCAAGGAAAAGGGAAGGAAGAGGGGCGTAACGGGAAGGCGATAGGCAGATCAGGCGGAGAGATAAGGGGCCGAAGTGGGGAAAGGAAGTAGGGGAAAATACCGGAACTCAACGGAAATCGATGTTCTTGCCATGAGATTGGATGCAACCTGGACGGAATTTGAGGTGTAGCACATCCGGCCTGAGAGTAGCCTCTTTGTGGCACGAGTGGAAGCCACGGGTCGACATATCGAACCGTGAACGGGGATCGGAAAGAAAATGGTTTGCCACTGGGAAATCTCGCTTCTGTTGATGGAGGTGAGATGCGACGAAGTGTTAGTTAATTTGAAGAAAGGTCTTGGCCAAAAATGTCTACAGATTAATCATTTCCAAAGATGCTGCCTAACGTTTTGAGTTCCTCCAGCATTTTGTGCGTGTCGCAGTGAATTTGATTAAACGTTTACGTGCATTCAATATCTCCGTGAGCCTGAGTATGATATTAGTTTAAGGTTCTTCACTATGTTACAGGAACGTACAAACATCTTAATCTTTATTTTATATTTCTATTGGAAGATCTATAACCGAGACAGTATCCAGAGTGAAACAGAACAGCCCATTGACAGTATAGCATTGGTCTATGGTGACAAAGTCCATGGATGCTCGGAATGGACAAGATCAACAACAACAATCATGAAACCGAGAGATGAGCCTGAGATTGTTTCACAACAACATTCACTGACTTCTCCAATCGTCATTTCTTCATCTTTGAGATATTGCAATTTCGTGTCAAGCTATTCATACCTCATCACAATTGGGAGTTTACTTGAATGACATCATGTTTATTTTAACCCCAGCATTTGCAAAACAAGTCAGCCTTGTATGATATTAAATAGTCCGTGTGATGGAGCGAGTATAAATGAATGAGCGTGGAGATTTGTCAGCTCAGAGTTTCTCCAGCGAGATCACGGACAGCTGGAAGACAGAGTGAATCTCACACAGCATGCTTGTAACCTTTTACCGTGTGAGGAAGATATGGTACTTGGTCATTGCCGTGATCGGTGTTCCTGGTAAGAACACAAGCAAATTAACATTTTAAGTTCTGTGTGCGCGGTCCGTGGACTCGTTCAGTGACCGACAGCGCTGTGATGTCGGAGTGTCAGAGAGTGCGGTGTTGACATTGCGACCAATCTCTGCGTTCGTTCAGAAGTTCCCTTCCTTTTTAATTCATGGCTTCTGCTGGAAGTAAACCGGCAGCTGAAGCGGCCGTAGAGAGGAAGATCGGGCAGATGGATTCATTTTGTAGATTCATAGCAGGCAGTTGTGATTTATCAATGCAAAGCCGCTGTCAAGTAAACCCCGATAATCCAGCGCGCTCGCCACCTTTACGGCTATTTGGTTTTATGCCGTTTCATTAGAGCAACGTGCTTTAAATTCAAAATTCAAGGTATTGTGCTCTGATTAGAGAAATACCTGCAAATTTGAAGGGAACGCGGGAAGCGAATGGACTTTGAGATTCAGGGGAGAGTGGTCGATTGCATTTGTAAGTCAGACTCCGAATATAAGTCAAGTAAGTGCCTGTGAGCGTGTTTTGTACCAGGGTTTATTACCACGCCCTGTTATCCGTGAAGTGAATCAGGAGTTAAGAGCAAGCCCAGCGGTGTCCGTTAGAGGTCAGATGGGGTAAGGTGCTCGCGATACTCCGTTCTTGTACAATGTGCTTCGGAACATTTAGAATAATGCTGAAGTAATTCGGAGGGGCCCCAAAAGAGGCAGATCTCTTGGAGTATCGACACTGTCTTTGATGATATAAGCACTAGCGCGCTAAATACTTTAAAGTTCAGCGGGTCAATCATAAACCTCAAAAACGAAAATTGAAACTTTCTGATCGGATTCGTTGAGAGCGTGTGAAGGAACCCCGGCGAAGGGTAGTTGCGGAATTTAAAAGAAGCCATCCAAGCGGAGGTGGTGGGGGGGTGTGCTGTGTGCGGGTGATAAACGGGGAGTCAAGAAGTAGACGGAGGCATTGGAACGGTGGAAAGGAATTTGCTTTGAACTTTGTTGATGGACTGAGGTGGAGGGAGCGGGACTTCGCTGCACAGTGAGAGTGCCAGGACATAGGAGACAGGAACGCGGTAATCAGCATCGCTGAGAAAGTTGCCGAGGTACCCAGGTTTTACACATCAGTCCAAAACCTGACGGGGGGGAGATTTATATTGATTTCTCTCAAGCGCTCTCGGCGATCCGTTGATAACGCCTCCTTCCCAAACCCTGTTCCTTTTCCAGTATCGAGCACCTTCTCCGTTCACCCCGCATGCATTCCTGAGAGGGATCTGAGATTCCCGCATTACTCCTTTTAAACCCCGAAAAATGAGTTGTCTGCACAGTTTTATCGTTCTCAATTTCCAGCTTGTCTCTGCCCTGAGACCCACTGATCTGTGAGACAGTAATTCACTCATTCTGTTTGCTGTTCCCCCAGTGAATTTAGTTGCGATTGTGATCCTGTCCCGGGGAAAGTGCGGCCTCTCCACCTGCACTACTCGCTACCTGGTGGCCATGGCAACGGGGGATCTGCTAACCATCATCTTTCAGGTCATATTGTGGCGGGTCAGTTACTATTACTTCCCCGGGACTTTCCTGGACATCACCCCCGTGTGCAGTGTGATCTCTGCCCTGGGAGAGGCATCAACAGACTGTTCTGTCTGGTTCACCGTCATGTTCACATTTGATCGGTTTGTCGCCATCTGTTGTCAAAAGCGGAAAGCGAACTATTGCACCGGGAAAACTGCGTCTGTGGTTCTGACAACAACCGGCCTTCTGATCTGTGTTAAAAGTGTGCCCATCTTCTTCATACATCACTCTGTGAAAGTGATTGACAATATACCCTGGGACTGTATTACGAAGCCAGGCTACTATACGGATCCTGGGTGGGTGGGATATGACTGGTTTACCACAGTTCTAACGCCATTACTCCCGTTCGTGTTAATACTACTGTTCAACGCTCTGACAGTCAGACACATTTTAGTGACTAGTCGCGTCCGTAAGGGGCTGAGGGGTCAGAGCAAGGCGGAGAACCGCAGTGACCCGGAGATGGAGAGCAGGAGGAGGTCTGTGATCTTACTTTTCACCATCTCCGGAAGCTTCATCATCCTGTGGTCGGTGAGTCTTGCCGAATTCCTTTATTACACCATTGCCGGATTGGATCCAAATGATTACAACCATTCGGAATACATACTTCAACATTCTGGAGACATGCTGTTGATATTAAGTTGCTGCACAAACACGTTTATTTATGGGGTAACTCAGTCCAAGTTCAGAGAGCAGTTCATCAGCGCAGCGAAATATCCGCTCACGTCAATTATTCAACTGATTAATGAATAAAATATCTAAGATCCTCTCAGAGGCCGTCGCAGTGTTTTCATCTTGTTACTATGGAACTGACGGTCACCGGAGATCGAGGCAGAGGTGAGAAATAAACTGTTCTACAGCCCGAGATAGACACAGCACGGGAACAGACTCTTCAGCATCCGCAGCCCGCGACCTCCACCTCCTAACAATTACTCAACTCATTCCAGCATTTCCTTCACCAAACTCCCGCTCCCGTTACAGCCACAACCCTTTAGACAATGATAGGGCTGTTCAGGATTTGAGGACATTTAAGACCAAATCGGCAGATATGTAAGCCATTCGTTACTTTTGCACAAGAATAAAACGAAAAAGAAAGTCAACAGTCCGCAAGCACTTACAGTAAACCCTACACTTGTCCTTCGCGTTAGAAAACCCTGATGTGGAGAAATATTTAACACCGCAGAAATCATGCATTCTGATTATAATTGTGCAAATTCCTATGAAAAACCCAGATGCCCACTCTGCACCAGGGAAAGATTGTCATCTCACCTGACGATTTCGATTCAATTTCCACCCGAGGAAACTGCACGTCGAATCGCCTCTGCATTCACTCCAGTACAGTCGCAAGTTTATTATCACTTTTCTCAGCTATAAATGGTAAAGCCTGAGGTATGGACATGGGAAAGCACACTCATTTCTCAATTCCTAGCAACTTTCGGGCTATTCTGGAGGTGATTAGCATTGTGGATTTCGGGAGATTTACATACATTTTGCTGGGTAGTAGTTCTATGTCATTGTGTGGTGACTTAGGGATAATACCAGTTGCAGATATTTATATTGGGACAATGTTTACCCTGTTCGTGTACTATGGACTTTCTATTTCCTCTTTCAAGTCAACATATTTAGGGTATCTTCGCTTTTCGATTTTCTGTAAGTGGTGTGTTATCTGGAATGGTTGTATCTATTAAGTACGTTGTTCTTGCTTCTTTATCCTGTAATATTATAACCGGAAGGATATCATGTATTACAATGGTCATGGACCAGAATCTTACATTTCCCTCTTTCACGCCAGCATAGTTCAGATGACTTTCCTTACTGATTTCTGTGGTGTTCTCCGTGTTTTGGATAGCCACGCCTCTTTATAGGTTGATTTTACTGGTTTACCCTGCAATATTATATCCGGAAGCATGCCCTGGATTAAACTGTACACAATGTCAGACATCTTGCACCGGAATTCAGGATCTGTGCATCTGTATTGGGGTTCTCTGTCTCTCCGGCTGTCAGCAAAATCATTTTTGTCATTGAATTCATCAAAACCATCCAATATAAACAGCAACACCTCTGAGTTGTGTTCTATTTGAAGGCTACGGATGTGTTCATTAATTATACGCCGACTCCGAGACGGGTATCAGTAATATCTGACAACGTAACGTGCCAACACCGTCAGGCTGTATAAACGTTAAAGTGACAGACTCAGTCCAGATAGCGTGGGCAAGGTAATGTGCAAAATCTTCATGAAGCTTCTCATTCCCCGTGACGCCGCTAGTTACTCCATTCTGTAGATACTGAACCGGGTCAAAAACTTTACTGGGTGTTTTTTATAGGCGGCCCAATAGTAACAGGGATATCGAGGAGCAGATAGGGAAACTGATCCTGGAAAGGTGTAAGAAGAACAGAGTTGTCGTGATGGGAGATTTTAATATCCCAAATATCGATTGGCATTTCCTTAGAGCTCGGGGATTAGATAGAGTGGAGTTTGTTAGAACATAGAACATAGAATAGTACAGGACATTACAGGCCCTTCGGCACACAATTTCGTGCCGACCCTCAAAACCTGCCTGCCATATAACCACCCACCTTAAATTCCTCCATATACTTGTCTAGTAGTCTCTTAAACTTCACTAGTGTATCTGCCTCCACTACTGACTCAGGCAGTGCATTCCACGCACCAACCACTCTCTGAGTGAAAAACCTTCCTCTAATATCCCCCTTAAACTTCCCTCCCATTACCTTAAAGCCATGTTCTGTTGTACTGAGCAGTGGCGCCCTGGAGAAGAGGCGCTGGCTGTTCACTCTGTCTATTCCTCTTAATAACTTGTACCCTTCTATCATGTCTCCTCTCATCCTCCTTCTCTCCAAAGAGTAAAGCCCTAGCTCCCTTAATCTCTGATCATAATCCATACTCTCTAAACCAGGCAGCATTCTGGTAAATCTCCTCTGTACCCTTTCCAATGCTTCGACGTTAGGTGTGTTCAGGAAGGATTCTTGACACAATATGTAGAAAGCCTATGCAGAAATGTGGCAAAAATTCAATAAGATTTGTCAAACATGACCTTCCACGCACAAATCTATGTTGACTGTTCCTAATCAGACCCTGACTGTCCAGAAAATTATATGTACCATCTCCAAGAATACTTTCCATTAATTCACCGAGTCTGTGACGTCTGGTGATGTCAAATACATCCCCACCGCCGAGTGTTCCGACTTCCTTGAGGTGTTTAGTAAATGGATGGCAACCACACTACTGCCCCATCGGTGCCATGACAATGCTATATAGTAAGGGTATCTCGATGACAGTTTGATCTTTTCTAACCGGTGTGAGGAACATATAACACTTGTAAGACTGGTTATTCGGAGACTGTTAAGACTCGCCTGTTTGTGAAATTAGACTGAGATCCGCGTCACCGAGGTCTCTTCTTTGGGATCTGTCACTTATTAATTTCTGTATTTTATTTGTGTTTGGAATGGCTAGATCTATTAAATAAGTTGCCCTTGCTTGTTTATCCTGTACTACTGCACCGACCTGTTATTATGGATTGTCCAATCTGCAATAGGTTGATCTGACATAATATAATTTGTGGTATTTTGACTCTAGAAATGGATCAAATTGTATGCATGTAAGGTGTGACTTCATTTCCAGGTTTGCATTTTAAAGCCAGATTTAGATGAATGATGTTTGCATTTGATTGTGGCTGTGTAACTATTCACATTGTGTTGAGCGGTTACAGGGTCCTGGAATGCTTTCGATTGTCTATTTTTTTTTCTGGGCATTTTTTAAAATTTATCGAGCTTGCTCAGATCGTGGGGATGTCTTCCATGAAGAACCATGCTCTTCCATTGGTTCACTTTTTCTTTAATAGTTGTAATTACGGAGCTGTAGCTTAGGAGAAAATGGCGTCTAACGGCGACTCATTTGTTTGCATCTTCGGAAGCAGTTCGTTTTCTGTTTTTAATATCTCTCTTGTTCTCTTTTAGGTTTATTTTGAAGATCCTGGCCTGGCGTTACACGCTGACTTCGATTATTTGCGGGAATGAGACCCGCCATTGGGGTCTCACGACTGGTCGTTATTCCACTCGGCCTAGAAGATTAGGGCGCCTTCGGAGCTTCCGGATTTCGTGGCCCTGTAAGCGGGCGGACTCGAGTTTGGTGCTTCTACAGGAAATCGGTGTCTGCTGATCGGCAGAAGATCGAAAGCAGCAAGTTGGCTGCTGGCTGTGTGCCGAGAGACCCGAGTTCTTTGGGCAGAAAAAGTGAAGCAACAGATTATTAACACCATAAATCAGCGAGTGTTTGAGTCTCGGGGCCAACTCTTTTTCCCTTATTAGGGAGAGAGAGAACCTGTGGTATGTCGAATCACCGGGTGAACAAATAGTCTTTCGGGTACTGCAAGTCTGTGTCTTTATTGATGTTTTGCTGCACGTTTGAATGCTAGCTGGGGGGGGGGGTGGGGCGATCATTTTCTTTTGCTGGTGGTGTAGGGTGGGATCTCTGCTTTGCTGCTGCTTACGCGTGGGAGGGAGGAGCTGCGGGGAATGTTGTAACATTTAACTGTCATTCACTCTTTGGGACACTCTACTGTTTTCGTGGATGGTTCTGAAGAAAAACAATTTCAGGATGTGTATTGTACACATTCCTCGACAATAAGTACAATCTGCTTTTGAAACCTTTGAAACTTTTGACTTTTCTAGGATGTGCTCTCACTTAAATTTAGTAGCGTACTCTTCTTATCAGAATTGCAATGCTCTCAAGGAGGGCCTATATTATTCTTATTATTTACTATGTTTTTATTTGCACATTTTGTTGTATTTTGCACTCGTTCGCTTAGCGTTGTTGGTGCGGACATTCATTGATTCGGTTATGGTTACTGGGTTTATTTGAGTGTGCCCGGAAAAATGTAGCCAGTCATTTCCGCCTGTATGGTGTCATGTGGCTGCTTTCGTAATAAATTTACTTTGAACTCTGAATATGATCATCCCTGTTTAATTTGATCCGAGAGGACCAGCTGTTCGTCGCCTTCAAAGTGAAATCCTCCCTGTCAACTACTGTCATGGTCGCCGCAGTCGGTGGTACAACTCTCTTCCTCACTTAATTTCCTCTTTAGCAGCGCATTCGGACCCGGTAAGCCTGAGATGCCAATCGTACTCATACGTCAAACACATTTCCATAACCAAGTGTCCATAATATTGTCATTCACAACCAACTGCAGATTTTACGGGATTCACTAGTCTCAGAGATGATGAAAATAGCGTTAGTAATTTAAATAGATCGCTAAAGCACTATAAATGCTATAATTATATGATATTATAATATTTCAATAAACATTAATATAAATATAAATATTATAAAAATATAATAGATTATAAATATCCCTAAATAATATTTAGGGACGACGATTGCAAAACATCGCTTTGTCTTCCAAAAGACTGTACCATAAAGCACGTCGTCATTAAAAAATAAATTTATAATTGAAACGTGTTGCTAATAATGTAAATATTGCAATTCAGTTTGACAAGGTGACTGACGTATTTTTAGACTCGGAGATATTTATTTACTCCCCATGAAGCTGCATCGGGTTAGAGCAACAAAATTTGTATATCTTCTCCGATTAAAAGTGAATCTTAGCGTGTCTGTGCGTTAAGTCTTCGTGATTATGGATTCGATTAAACAAAAACGTGCATTTGATGGCAAGATTAGCATATTATTGTTGGTGAATGTGTAAAAATAATTCAAGTCCAAAAAATAAAAAAAACTGAAAATGCATTAAATATCCACTACAGTCTGTGTGTGTGTGTGTGTGTGTGTGTGTGTGTGTGTGTGTGTGTGTGTGTGTGTGTGTGTGTGTGTGTGTGTGTGTGTGTGTGTGTGTGTGTGTGTGTGTATTAACAAGGATAATCATTGCTAGTGGAGACGGGATGTCGCAACGTGCAAAATTACGACCATATAGTTTCAGCTATCACATTAGATCTTGAGCTCAGAATTTTACCGTGCAGCGTATTCGACTTGCAGTAGTCTGTGTTTCTCACGGGCATTTTATTTTCCTCCAAAATTCAAAAGACTTTCGGGGAGCCATTCAAGGTTGCTTCGTTCGCGGCCACTAGTAGTTTGTTGATTAGGTTCCACTTAAAAGTCCTCCACTTCCTGGTCAAATTTTATATCGGTTGTGGGACGAAAGACACAGCGATCTTAAGATTGGATGACACAGGAGCCGTATGATCT